>NW_026856546.1:0-67105 GCF_026571515.1 Ruditapes philippinarum
TCTATAAAACTTTTAAAGCATTGAAAAATAGACTGTACCACAATTGATAACGATAAGAATAGACTTGCTGCATATGTGTTTAGGTTCTAGATGCTGCACTTGTAGAAATTTTCATTGTGACATCAGAACAGGGATATTCTTTAATTTAATATATGACTCCTATTGCAGAGGCAGGAAGTTTTTGACTGACCGGAAATGACCTCAAAACGGTATTATAAATACAGAAAACACAGAACAATGGCTTGAAGCCGGTATACAGATTGGACATAATTATTACCTTTAAGAAATTGTATGGAAAAAATGAGAGACAAAATGTGCTTTGAGTGTCCTTTCTATTGTGTGTCGAACACATCTGTCTCATTTACAATTTGTCGCAAATATGAATGTTTACGAAACACATCGGTCACACTTCGTGAGACAAATGTGCTCCGAGACTAATGTGCTCCTACAGAGCCTGGTCAGACTGCGCAGATGCGCAGATGCGCAGACTGGTTTGGATCCATGATGGTCGCAAACGCACTATGTGGTTTTTGTCATTTGCACGCGGCTCATATATTAATTATCGACACCCTGTAAAGATTTTGATTGTAAAGATTGATGTAAACAGATAATGTTTCGAGCTAATCTAGATTATAATTCTGTCTACAATATCAAAAACAGTAACAATTTCCTCTTTTCAGGTATGTCTGTTTCCCCTTCGACGCTATATGTGTGTGTGCGTTTGCTGTTACAGTTTTTAGAAACAAGTTTGAAGGAAGATTGTGGCTTTTGTAAAGGTAAAAAATTGACCTGTTAAAAATTAATCCAAACTTCAAGAAACTTTACCCTTTATAATACTTATGAACCTTAAAAAATCATCATATTACAACTTGAAAAGATTACCATTGTTATAGTAGTAAACTGAATCTTCTAGTTGGAAATTAGGAGGTTGAATTGTACGAAATATAATGCTTTGATGATTCGCAAGCTTAAAATTACAACAGACACTTAATATGGCAATGGACATTTAATTGTCACGGCAAAAATCTTTTGATATATTCTCAACTATTCTAACTGTATGTTACGAAATACTGATACATTTTCAAAAATAATTTAATAATTAATAACCGTTACCACGCAAAATCTTTTTAATATATGAATGTACTTGTTCATCTTTCAATACAAACAAAATAATTCGTCATTTTTAGAAGAAAATATGAAATATGTTCTGACTGAATAGCGAATAGTGCGTGCAATGATCGGACGGCAAGGCTTTTGCCAGCTGATGCTTGGTCAACATCGGTTCAGTTGCCAAGAGTGTAGAAGTTTAAAAAAAGATGCATAATTATTAACCAGCATGACGTAAATAGGTCACCCAGATATCCTGCCTTGTTTTATTTTAAAACAATGTCATAGAAAATATATATAATTGCACTGTTTCATATGTATCTTTATTTCAGGACATAGACAAGACTGTACGTGTAGGATAAACTACTAATGATAACTTTAAAGTTTAAGATTTACTTTATTTTTATTCTACATTGAAAACAGGCGACAAAGACAATAGTCAGAATGTGTTTAAGAATCACACACATACATGTATTTATTTACCAGTAATATAAAATGGAGACATGTTGATACTACTTGTGTCACTAAGTGAGTGTAGATTCTGTTATTAGTAAACGTTTAGAAATACTGTGAAACTTTATAAATTATTGATAGTGACCATTTGACTGTATTATATGCTTATTTGTTATACGTACTGTTTACGCATGGACATATTTTCCGGATGTATTTTGAAAGAAACTCTTGAAACTCTTGAAATTCTTTTAATTGTAATATGTAGCTTATTTGATTTTATTATTTTTTTATTTTAGAAAAATGGCTATTTATTTAACAGGCTGTTCCATTAAATTTAGATACAAAAGATTTCGTTTTCACAGCTTATGTTTAACTTCAATTAAAATAATTTTATCCAAAAACATTTAACATGCCCATGTGCAGTTGATATAGAAATTAATCAATATTTTGATATTTTACTGACAAATGTGCTGATTAATGACCCAATGGAGCTTTTAAATGTTTATTTTGTCTGTAAATTTGAAATTGGATAAAAAAAGTAAAGATATTAACTTTGGAAGAGTCGTTTGTTTTGTTCTTCTCAAACTATTTTGATAACTCCAAAACAATTTTTAATAACTCCAAAGCCACTTTTAATAACATTCCCCGTCGTTTCAAAATATGTTCTTATGTCTCCATATTGATAGAAGTCCTTGCTGCTGTATGGACAAGTGGTTTTGACATGCGTGCTTTGCTTGACTGAAGTACCAATCATTCTTACTTTGACAAGCGTTCTATATTGGAATCCAGTTAATCGGTGATTTTCTTACTTGACATGCGCTCTATATTTGGAATCAATTAATCAGTGATTCTTTCTTGGCAGTAATTCTATATCAGTTATCAATTATTCTTACTTGACAAGCGTTCTATATTGGAATCAGTTTAATCAGTTGATTCTTACTTGACATGCGCTCTATATTGGAATCAGCTAATCACTGATTCTTTCTTGACATGCGTTCTTTATTGAAATCAGTTAATCAGTGATTCTTACTTGACGTGCGGTCTATATTGGAATTTATTAATCAGTGATTCTTACTTGACATGCGTTCTATATTGGAATCAGTTAATCAGTGATTCTTTCTTAACATGCGGGTCTATATTGGAATCAGTTAATCAGTGATTCTTACTTGAACATACGTTTCTGTTATTGGAATCAGTTAATCAGTGATTCTTACTTGACATCCTTCCTATATTGGAATCAGTTAATCAATGATTCTTACTTGACATGCAATGATTCTTACTTGACATACGTTCTGTATTGGAATCAGTTAATCAGTGATTCTTACTTGACATCGTTCTATATTGGAATCAGTTAATCAGTGATTCTTACTTGACATGCGTTCTATATTGGCAATCAGTGAATCAGTGATTCTTACTTGACATGCGTTCTATATTGGAATTCAGTTAATCAGTGATCCTTACTTGACATCCGTTCTATATTGGAATCAGTTATTAGTGATTCTTACTTGACGTGCGTTTTATATTGGAAATCAGTTAATCAGTGATTCTTACTTGACATGCGTTCTGTATTGGAATCAGTTTATCAGTGGATTCTTACTGGAAATGCGTTTCTTATATTGGAATCAGTTAATCAGTGATTCTTACTTGAATACGTTCTATATTGGAATCAGTTAATCAATGATTCTTACTTGAAATGCGTTCTATATTGGAATCGTTAATCAGTGATTCTTACTTGAATACGTTCTATATTGGAATCAGTTAATCATTGATTCTTACTTGAACATGCGTTCTATATTAGAATCAGTTAATCAATGATTCTTACTTGACATGCGTTTCTATATTGGTTTCAGTTAATCAGGTGATTCTTTTCTTGACATGCGTTCTTAATTGGAATCGGTTAATCAGTGATTCTTACTGACGTGCGTTCGTTTAATTGGAATCGGTTAATCAGTGATTCTTACTTCAAGTTGACATTTGCGTTCTATATTGGAATCAGTTAATTCATTGATTTCTTACTTGACATGCGTTCTATATTAGAATCAGTTTATCAGTGATTCTTACTTGACATGCGTTCTATATTGGAATCAGCTAATCAGTGATTCTTACTTGAATGCCGTTTCTATATTGGTTTTCAGTTAATCAGTGATTCTTTCTTGACATGCGTTCTTAATTGGAATCGGTTAATCAGTGATTCTTACTTGACGTGCGTTCTTAATTGGAATCGGTTAATCAGTGATTCTTACTTCAAGTTGACGTGCGGTCTATATTGGAATTAGTTAATCACTGATTCTTACTTTGACATGCGTTCTTAATTGGGAATCAGTTTATCAGTGAATTTTACTAGAAATGCGGTTCAATAATTAAATAAGTTAATCAATGATTCTTTACTAGACATTGCGTTCTAAAAAAAGTTAATCAGTGATTCTTATTTGGCATACATGCTATATTGGAATTAGTTTATCAATGATTTTTACTTGACATGATTTCTATATTGAAATCAGTTAATCAGTGATTCTTACTTGACATGGCTCCTATACATGTATTTACACATGCATTAGAACAAATAACCTTTAATTATATTGTTATCACAATTATATTGTTATTAACTTACTATACGAGACAAATGTAAAAGTTTTTTTAACCAGACACGGACAAGGCTATCAGATAAATTTATCTTATATGTAAAATGCAAAATATATTCCACTATTTTTTTTAAACTATTAATTGTTCTTACGATAATATTTGATACAGATTAAAAAACAAAACAATTTTTTTAAACACGATATCCAAACGCCAACATCAATGCTCAAGCATGTTCGTAAAATATGAAACATTTTTAATTGCTTTTTTTATTATCTTTATTTTATTTGAAACGCGAAGAACCCCTAAAATAAGTAATTGAGTAAGTTCATCAAATTAAAGATATGTGTTTTGTGCTATTAATATAGGTATTTTCTTTTATTAATAAATCAAATCAAGTAAATTGGTTTTAATTTATCAAAAAAAAATGCTAATGAATGAAACGATAGTCTCTGCAGGTGTTTGTTTGTTTCAGATCAGTCTGACATTAATATAGGCCGTCATCTCACAATAAATATTAAATTACATCCCAACAATTGTTTCAAAAAGGTCAATTAAATAGTAACCGGTCTTTCAGTCACCATTTTGATTATAATTACAATAATGTTTATTTATTTGAGAGATATCCGTAATTAAGAAGGACACTACATATAACATGTATTGGTATTTTTTTAAAAGAATGGGCGCCCTCCTGGACTGGTATACGAGGCAAGCTAATACTTTTATCAAGTCATTCTTTGTAAATTGTAATTTTCAGCTACATTTCAAATGCAGCCCACGTAGTTTTTTTTATAAAGATATATGATATAAAGATAGTCGAATGAAGGAATTAAATGATCAATAACATGCACTGTTTCAAGGCTATAAACAATGAATGTTTTGTTAAGTTTTATCATCGGCTGCTCATTAAGACTAACCGGCACATGGTCCTGTTAAATTTATGGACACTGTCAAAAAATAAGGTCAACTTTTGGACAAACACATGAAACAGTAATGTAACAAAAGATGTTTCGGATAATTTATTTAGGTTCACATAAGTCTATTGATGGAAGTCGTTTTACGAAGCTTAGATTAATATGATAATTCGTTTAAAAATATGAAAACAGCAGATCGGTAAAATTGGCTAGTGTACAATCCAGAAGTATAAGTCATTATTCATAATAATCTCGGAATTGGGTTAATATAGATTGAAAGTTTACCACGTGACTTTAGATAAATTTGAATGAGTAAATTGAGCAACGAGAACATTTATTTTACATCGAACGGGGTAAAATTAATTTCTGACGATCAGAATAATTATAAAACGATTAAAAAACGCCCATTCTCAACCATCAATTACACATATCGTCAATATACACGCATTTGAGCCGCGTCACCACAAAACCAACATAGTGGGTTTGTGACCAGCATGGATCCAGACCAGCCTGCGACTCCATCTTTGTCCGAGGCATTATTTCTGCATGTCTATCGTGGGTTTAGACTAGTAGTCGTTCAATTTTCTATAATAAAATTTCTATAAATGCCTCGTCATGACAAAACCAACGTAATGCGTTTGCGACCAGCAGTCTGATTAAGATCCATGCTGTTCGCTATACAAAGAGAACCTGATAGCGAACAGCATGGATCCTGATCAGTCTGCGCGGACGTAAACTGTGTATTGTGATATGTATGATATGCGGTATAAGATAAATTTCTTTGAAGCCTCATATTCTAAAGAGCATCGTTTACCCTGTGACTATTAAATAATGTTAAAAGCATGCGCTGATGTTTCTAAAATTTGCATAATCTGTCGCTGCTCATGGAATTAAAATTCTTTTTCCATGTTTGTAGCTCCAAACCAGTATGGAGGCTCCTACGGGATAAACAATATAATTTTCTATTATGATTCCCGTAAAAAGAAGAAACATTAGGGGTTTTTTATCAGGAAGGAGTCTATTTCATGAAAAAAGTATTCTTTGAATACCCGGCTGAATGACGAATCCTAGCATTTTTGGAAATGCTTACGTACACTTGTTTCTATCTATATTTAGAAAATAAAAATTAAATATAAAAAGTGTGAAAGAAAGTTTTACTAGCGAGCTGTTCTGATTGGTTTGCATGTGTGAAAATGGATTCCCAACATCATGACTGGAGTTACATGAGGTTTTGTTTACGGAAAAATGGATAGTAGAAAATAGATGTCAGTAATTCCTTAGTTGAAAATGATCGCACTTTCATCTGGATTGCGTTTAATGGAGAGTCTAAAATCAGTGTTAAGACCATACCGGAGCCAGTTTTGTGTTTCAATGAAATGTCTTTACTTATGACACCTATGTTAATACGTAACTCGTTCTTGTTCAATTCTTAATAGCCTTATAGATAAGCATCGAATTGCGTGTGCCATTGCATTTCTTAACTTTTCTAGGGAGAATGAAATCAAATTTGACTCAAGATAAAATATTTATTGAAAGTATCATGAGATAGTCCTATATTTGGTCATAAGTCCTAGTACTTAGGGTTGGGGTAATATTTATCTTGCAATTAAGCAATATGAGTCAATTATATGGTTACTGGTCATGAAAATCCTTGGACACCCCACCGTGTACCTCACCTCCATAGGGAGAGCTTTGGATCAGTAACCTAGGGGTCGCTGGTTCCATCCTTGTCTGAGGCATTATTTCTGCATGTCTGTCGTGAGGTTTTTAGTCGTTCAATTTTCTATAATAAAATTTCTATAAATGAACCTCGTCATGACAAACCCAACGTAATGCGTTTGCGATCAGCAGTCTGATCAGGATCCATGCTGTTCGCTATACAAACCCTATTACAAGTAGAGAAACTGATCAGACTGCGCGGATGCGCAGACTGGTCTGGATCCATGCTGGTCGCAAACCCATTATGTTGGTTTTGTCATGACGCGGCTTAAATATCGTTCGGAATGTATCGATAACATTCAATGTTTTATCTGGGGCAGTTCATTTTTTCATGTTTAATTGTTGGCAACAGCGAATAAAAATATGTTACTAATTCAACTCAAATTGACAGCGAAACAAATGGGCATAGTATATCATTTAATCCAGAAACCAAACAAACACATATTTGAGCCGCGTCGAGACAAAACTAACATAATAAGTTTGCGACCAGCATGGATCCAGACCAGCCTGCGCATCCGCACAGTCTGATCAGGATCCATGCTGTTCGCTTACAGACCCTATAACAAGTAGAGAAACTGATAGCAAACAGCATGGATCCTGATCAGACTGCGCGGATGCGCAGGCTGGTCTGGATCCATGCTGGTCGCAAATCCACAATGTTGGTTTTGTCGTGACGCGGCTCATTTATCAACGTATTACAGATCCATTTTTACAATTCTCAATTAAAATAATGCAATACATTGACTAGATCTTATCTAACGTGTCCATTTTTACAAACAAAAAAGACTAGTTATATTGGTGATAAGCTATTAAAATTAATTAAGTTTTTTCTTTTGTCAAGAGGTATCAAATAAACGCGATAATGTTGGTCGGCAATCAAAAGGTACAAAATTATATATTCAAATCTCTTAAGGAAATATCAACGGCATTTTTGTAATCTTTTAAGATATCTGCAATTCCTTCTAGATTAGATAAAACTTGATCGAACAAAGCCTTGATCTGTTTTAAATCAATCAGTAATATAGCCACATTTAAGATCATATCATTTTTATACAGGAGTATACAGGAGTATTTGAGTATTATATTAAAAAATGTAAATGAAATGTAGCAAACTGTTTAAAGTGTATGAATTACATTCATCCCATAGGAGCAAAGAGTTTATGAATACGGATGTATTATACTACACATGATAATAATACAGCTTATGTTAAATTTTAAATATTCAAAATTTAAAAAAAAAACAAATAAAAAAGAATGCCGGTGATCAATGTACAAAGGACATTTGTATATTATAGTTTTATATCGGTTGATATGAAATCGGAATTTGATCAATTAGAGATTGATATCAGTTTATCTATTATATCGAATAGAAGTCTAATAATAGCCGAATTAAGTGTAGTCACGACAATTAAATACAGTGCTTTGTACAAATATGACACAGAATCTCAGCCCCTTTAGATGCGCCCATAATAGATATTGTTTTTGGAATAAACAATAAATAACTTTGCCATAGCGTGTCATGTCAATCTCCGTTCAACAACAGAACATATTTAGTTTTAATGTAATTTATAGCAAGAGGGTCTTATTTCAAAAATAATTAAATAAAAAATAACAAATAAACCAATGGCAACACGCAAATCTTAAATTTACATTTGAATTGTTCTCCAACTAAGTCAGTTATCCTCAATAGCTGAGACCGATCGGACGTATTGCTCAAATATGGTAAGATTTAGTTTATTTTCTTGTTATATATTTATAAAAAAAAATTCAATTTTGATAGATTATTTCATAAATTGAAAAAAAAATACGGGAGTAAGAATAACATATCGTTGGCTAATGGGAGTAGGTGCAGTTTGTTCCCGCCACTAGTCTTTTAAGAAGAACGAAGATTAATTAGAGCGACCTTATACTCATCTAGAAGGTATATAGAGAGTGTAGAGGTAGAAGTAAAAAAACAGTTAACATTTTGCCATATTTCCTTTCAAGTTTTATTAATTTCCTTCGCATGAATGTTAAATAAATCGCGTGGCTAAAGAACATTTCTCAGAATATCCATCGTAAATTACATGTAACGTTCAATTTATAAAAAGTGTGGAGCAGTCTTTTTTATTTTAGGCAAGAGTTATATTTCATTTTACATTTTCTAATATCAGCTGTTTGTCAATAGTCAATCTTTTGAAAAAAATAACCAATTCAGCTTAATTTGACAGCGAAAAAAATGAACATATAGTCACTTAAAAAACTTCTATGAACTTTTGTAAAGATGATTATTTGACACATCAATAGGAATGACCAATGTCTATTCAAAATACACGTAAAATACTTTTACGATATGATATATGTTCATGGAAATAGATACATAATAGATGAGAGTTTTCAAAAGAACAACGGCAACTCGCCGTTGTTTTATGTCGAGTCAACGCAACTGAAAAATAATGAAATCATGAAAGTGTCGATATGAAAAATATGAAGTCATTAGAAGAAGAAAAATATGCATTTATTACACGGAAACGTTTGATGAGTCCTGACTCTAATGCAATAATACAAGTACCCTTGAAATAAAAAATATATGTTTTTATAAAATGTTTCACAATTTTCAAATTGATTTGTTTATATCTAAAGTCAAAATAAAATATTTATCAAATTTATCACATAATGAAATAACAATAGGGTAGGACCAACGTTCTTACAAAATGTGTAATCAACCCTCCCCTAACACAAACATGCGTTGGGATTTTCTGTTTTAACTGAACAAACGTTTTTTTAAGATATATTTTTTGACTAGGTAATATACTTATATTACAGGATGCGAAGTTGAGCTTACTGATAGTAGGTGCAGCGATATTCGCTTTAACACATCATTGCTCAGGTAAGTCATCTCTTTTTAAAGCGTTGTATTAAATAGTGTAACGCATGTGTTCAAATTTATTTAGTATAGAAGGCAAATAACAAAATAGTATAAAGTAAATGAAAGACATAAAAGCAACATACAAGTGAATATCATAGATAAATGATGCATCTGCTTTGTACGCTGTCTTCGGGTATCATAAGGTGTGTTCCAAATATAATGTCATTCGTGAAATACCATTTTTACAGCATTACTTACGGTGTGTGCGAATGATGGAGAATGTACCGCTGTCGATGATAACTCAGTCTGAGTTCTTGTCAGTCAATGTAATGTTTTTGCTCAAGGAAACAACGGCTTGCTCCTGACAGGGTTTGAACCCTCGCGCTCAGCAATCCTTAGATTACTTGTCCGACGCGTGAATCACTCGGGCACGCCGCCACTCTAAATGACTTTTAGAAAGGCATTATTTCCTAAACTGTATATTTCTTTATATACTTTTAGCTGAACTTTTTGGGGCGTGTGCGGCTGATGGAGAATGTACCGGTGCTGGCGGAGACGCTAATGCTGTATGTGATACAGGAGCTGATGTTGATGGTAACTGTGTATGTGCATCTGCATACAAGGATTTTGGAGGCGACTGTGTCGCAAAAGGTAATAACCTAATTCAACATTATATGTAAATATTATAGAAGAAAACATATCGAACAAAAATATTAAGAATAAAATTATTAGATTCATTTATGAGGTAAAATTCGACTTACAAATAAACTAAACAAATTTATATAGTTTAATCCTAATAAATCACGTGAAAATTTGCTCAACTAAGGCAATAAGCTAAGGCAATAACTGTTTTCGCATTTCGCATGATATTGCAACAAGATGACAGAGGCGTAATATCTAGGTGCGGTTACAAATTATTTATTATGATATAAATAAGTATGATATAAATATTCGAAAATAATTTTACTTTTGTCAGTTATTCTTGTTTATTGCTTTTTCCTTTCCTATTATTTTTTTCTTCTTTTCTGTATTCATATAACGTCTAAATTAAATTATAAATTAATAATAAATATCATTTTACATCCAAAGATAAGGGAAAGACTTAAAGAGTTAAACATACACTAAAAATGTAATAAACTGTGTGAACTTTAATAAAGTAGAAATATTTCAGATGAAAATTATGTTATGTTGACATTTAAATGCAAAAACGATAAGATAATTGTTTATTACTTATATAAAAAAAGACAAACATCAAAACTGGATTATTCACAGTGCTGCAACTTGTCAATGGATTGGAATAGAGTGAAAGGCTTTTCAAAGTTGTTTACACGTTACCTAAATATAGACCTGATGCCATTTCGAGCCTCTCACAAGTCCAAAAACTTTTTGGAGTTGAGTGAGGCGGCAGTCCCCCTTCAAACTCCATGCAGAAGAGGGCACCCCTCCCCCTTCTGGCACCCCGATGTATCTTTAAGATTAGAGGGCGGCGCCGAAATAAAGTGATAACTTTTTTCCACTTTTTTAATTCAAGTGTTTGTGGATTAAATAGGGCATTGTTTTCACTATTTGAGACCGTGAAAAGGCGTGAAAGCACGTCTAGGTTAATATATAGTAAATTCTGTTAACCAGTTACACTTACAGTGAAAACCGATGAACAATAAAGTGTTATTTACCGTGAGTTTCTTATTAGTAAATACAAAAGATTCTACATCTCGCAAACGAATTAAACAACAGCTAAGAATGTAAGATTAAAAAAAAATGCTTAAGTGGTTTTGCCATATTTTCTTCTTTATATTCTATATGGTTAGCAGATTGAACGTACGTCATGCGAAAAACTGGTGACCAGTAAAATGTGTAGTAGAGTCTGCTAAAACAGATAAACATATAGAAGAATATGCTGACCAGTTAAGCTTACAGTGAAAATTGCTGACCACTTTTATAGATGTACAGAGGAAAATATGTTTAGACGTACATTTCTTGTTATTTCACACTGTTAGTAAATTTAATAAATTCTACGTCTTACAAAACAATAATACCACTGATGACCAATACAAAAATATAATATTAATAGCAGTATTTTACACTGAATGAAGATTACCAGTTAGATTTATTAATGAACTATATTTGGACTTATAGAGAAAACTAATATATTAGAAATGAAATGCGTGCTTTCTTTTTTCCGTTTTACACCGTAAAAAATTGTTCTTCACTGCAGTGAAACATATTTTCGTATATTCACTTGTGTTTTTCCGAACTTCTTTCTAGATTCAGCCAATATCAGAAATTTAAGGGTAAATCTTTCAGTTATTTGTTAAAATAGCCAAAGATTGTAATAATACTATTGTATTGTCGCCATCGCATTATCGTACTGTCGTCATCGCGTTATCGCACTGTCGGCATCGTATTGTCACCATCGCACTATCGCATTATCGCATTATCTTACTTGCGTCATCGCATTTGTCGCACTGTCGCCATCGCACTATAGCATTGTCGTCATCGCACTGTCGTATTGTCATCATCGCACTATCGCATTGTCGCCCTCTGGATTATAAAGTATAGCCACGATGGCCTAACGGTATTCTGTAGGATTCACCGCTTTTTCTCCGCTTTTCACATGCGTTAGTAAAAATGTATTAGCCACTCGAGCATCTTTATGCATAAGAAATAATTGACAACGTATCTGACAGAAAGATATAATGTATAAGATATTATATATCCATTATTTTCAGATGATGAAAACAAGCATTATATAAAATGCTTTCTTTTCTATAATACTAAAATAGTATACAAGATGTTTTTCGGAATTGCAGTGACCTTTCAACAAACTCTTAACTCATTATCATATTTCTTTACATATTTGGAAAACAATGTATATACGTTTTCGTATCTGTTATTCAGGGGTTACATGTTTGACCCTCGGGCAATTGGCGATCGATCAATCCGCTGATTCAGAAAACATGTACTTGCGGTGAACCTCGTAATTACTTGTTAGTTACCCAGGAAAGTCAATTGGGTTGCCTGTTACTTTTTAGTTATCCAGGAAATTCGGTTTGGTGGCCTGTTACTTCTTGTTAGTTATCCACGAAAGTCGATTGGCTTGCCTGTTACTTGTTAGGTAGCCAAGAGAGTCGATTTGGTTGCCTGTTACTTGTTAGTTATCCACGAAAGTCGATTTGGTTGCCTGTTACTTGTTAGTTATCAAGGGAATTCGATTGGGCTGCCTGTTACTTGTTAGGTAGCCAAGAGAGTCGATTTGGTTGCCGGTTACTTATAGTTATCCAGGCAAGTCGGTTGTGTTGCCAGTTACTTGTTAGTTATCTAGGGAAGTCAAATGGATTGCCTGTTACTTGTTAGATATTGAGGATAGTCGGTTGGATTGCCTGTTACTTGTTAGGTAGCCAAGAAAGCCGATTTGGTTGACTGTTACTTGTAAGTTATTCACGAGAGTCAATTGGGTTGCCTGTTATTTGTTAGTTATCCGGAGAAGTCGGTTGGGTTGCCTGTTACTTGTTAGTTATTCAGGAAAGTCGATTGGGTTGCTTAACCGCCGAAATAATTTTATGTACTTGTTTATTAAAGTCTCGTTCATGTACCAGTATAAACAATGCACTTTAAAAAACTAAAGACAAAAAGTTTTATTTGAGCATTTTAAAGCGGAAAATGATTCAAATTTAAATAAGTTGAACATATCAGCTAATATAGATGTTGTTAAAGTGTCAATAAAGTCCAGGGTGTATTAAAGGAACAGGTGAACCAGTTTCAGCTATTCGAAACGATATGTTATAATTTCAAACTTTATAGCAAAGTCATTTTGGAAAATAAAGATATCGCTTCGAAGCCTTTAATGGAATGAAGTTGAATTTTTTAGTTCAACTTTTTTGTTTTTGTTATATATTAACCATTCGAGGTAAAAAGCTAATATAATTAGTTTGAAAGATTTGCAATGATTCCTAATGTTATAGGTGGGGCAGAATTTACTGAGGTTTGTTTTCAATCTCCAAAAATGTCTGTACTACCAGTTTAGAGCCATATCAGCCTGCATACATTTGCGTTTCCAACTCTGATTGTGCTGGAGCGACAAACGCTAAGTGTAACACAAATTGTGTATATGAGAGACAATAAAAAGTGGATGATGCTAATTGTGTTTCTAAAGGTTTATGCTTTGGACAGACACAAAAAAATTGTCTGTGTTGAGAGATTCATTTCTCAATAATTAAAGTTTATACACATGTATCACTATGCATGTGAGTTTCCGCGTTAGAAAACAGAAAGAAATCCAATATTTTCCGTAAAGTATCATATTGTACTTACTCGTACAATTTGGGTTTTGTAATTACTCATAAAACCTTTTTCGTACCAAATTTTGTTCAAGTTTATCATTGTATGGAATAAAATACGTTGAACTGATTTAGTTTTGGGCGATACTTGCGCTGCTGACTCGGATTGTGTAGGAGTGACAGACGCTATATTTCTTGCATGTCAGACAGGATTATCTACCATTTACACCGGTGCTAGAAAACCCTGTCTTACACCACCATGTTAGACAAGTCGCGTGTTTTAAGTGACGTCATTGCCGCGCGCATTTTATGAAGGAATTGCGTTTTTAGGATGATGTCATATTTTACAGTATGAATGAAGTTATAAGTTCATACGCTACTATAAGAAAAACGTGCGTAATTAGAATATCAGTTTTCGTAATTTCTGTTCTGAAATTTTTTTATTGATATGTAATATCCAAGAAAAAGAATCAAACACCGGCTGTCGGTACAGATTGAAATATCTAGCTCTCGGGT
The DNA here is from genome assembly GCF_026571515.1 of Ruditapes philippinarum. Classification (NCBI taxonomy): domain Eukaryota; kingdom Metazoa; phylum Mollusca; class Bivalvia; order Venerida; family Veneridae; genus Ruditapes; species Ruditapes philippinarum. Next base: position 14,415 of record NW_026856546.1, read on the forward strand.
AACTGTTTAGCGGAAGCTCGGCAGAGCCTCGTTGTCGCATTAAACAGTTACCCTCGAGCTAGATATTCCTGTCTGTACTGCTCACTCATACAATGTGGGTTATTGTACTTACTCGTCAAAGCTTTTCGTATCCAATATAACTCGATAAAAAGTTAATGATTGTATAGTATAAAAAAAAGGTAAACTTATTTAGCTTTGGGTGATACTTGCATCCCCAACTCTGAATTTGCTGGAGCGACAAACGCTAAGTGTAACACAAATTGTGTATGTGTGAGACAATAAAAAGTGGATGATGCTAATTGTGTTACCAAAGGTTTTAGCATTGGGCAAACACATAATATCGTCTTTGTTGAGAGATTCATTTCTCAATAATTAAAATTTATTTACACGTATCACTATGCATGTGAGTTTCCGCTTTAGAAAACAGAAAGAAATCCAATATTTTTAAACTGTTATTGCTTTAACATCAGGCTTTAGAGTTGATACTATTGGCAATGTTTTTATCAAACTATGGTGTTATCTCTAAACTAGCTTTCAGTTTCATTTTACCTTTAAATTAAAAGTTTAATCATGCTTATTGCGGACATTTTAAAGGTGTTCTTCACATGTCATAACAGGACACAGCTTCATAGGAATGCAAAGACTGGTTCCGGAGGTGTAGGTTTTTTTTTATTAGAAACTCTCTTCTTGAGGATTTTAATGTATCTGTAGTGGATAACTCCTGTGAAGGTATATTATTACTCAAACTTGCTCACATGCATAGTAATGTTGTTATTTTGCCATGTGTTTGCTATTTACCGCCAGAAAATTCTTCGAGATTTTTTTGATGTTAACATGTTTTATGATTCGTTGCTCACTTTGATATATCAAAATAGAGATGTTGGAACAATATTTATTTGTGGAGACTTTAACAGTAGATGTGGTGATCAAGATGACTTTATACGTGGTGTTGATGATGTTGTGGATAGAGATGTTATAGATTTTTCATTTAATAGGTATGGTGAACTGATGTTAGAATTTTTAGTAAATGCAAACATGTGTATTTAAATGGTCGGAATAATGTAAAAAAATGATTACACATCTATATCTTCAAAAGGTAATGCTGTAGTAGATTACTGTTTTGTATGCCATGATAATTTAACAGATTTTGCTAACTTTAATGTTATTCGAGTGACTGATCTTATGAACAAGGCTGGTATTATTTCTGCTATAGCATCGAGTACAATGCCCGATCATTCACTTCTGTTATGGGACATTTTATTAAAATGCGATTGTAACGAAAGCTCAGGTAATAACTCTAATAATCAATATTTTACGAAATTTGACGTTAAAATGTGCCTAAAGATTGTATGCTTGATCAGGAAACTATCTTCATTGTGAACAAGACTATTTCTAAACTTGAAACTGGTTTTCGGACACAATCGGAGATTGACGTGGTATACGATGACTGGTGTAGAATTGTCACTCATAATATGTATAGAAAGCTACCAAATAAAAATATACACTACGGGTCCAGCAACAAAAAACGCCGTCCTGGTAAACCATGGTGGTCCGATAAACTTACTGATTTATGGAATAATGTTTGTATTGCAGAAAAAGCATGGTTATCTTGCATTGATGTAAGTGAGAAGAAGGTTCTTTTAAAACTGTTTATATAAACAAAAGAAAAATATTTTGACCGTGAAGTACAACGAGCTAAGCGCTTACATTGGTATATTCTTTTACAAACGCAACTAGTAGATGAATGTAATATTGACCCTGTGAAATTTTGGAAATCATTTGGTAAAATAGGTGTTAATGTTAAAAACTAATAATTCCATTCCAATGGAAGTAGTTTATGCCAGACGGGTCTATATCAATTGATGTTGATGTTGTTCTTAATAGATGGAAAAATGATTTTTAGCTCGTTGTTTCACACACGTCGAATTTAATATCAGTTGATAATATTGACAATGTTGATAGTGGGGAATATGCCAGTGATCCGTGTTTTAGTGACCATATATATCATTGCTAGAAGTACGCACAGCTTTATTATCTGCTAATAAAGGCAAGGCATGCGGTATAGATAGTATTCCCGTTGAAGTGTTAAATAACGATGTTTCTATTTCGTTTCTTCATGTATTGTTCAATATTTGTTTTGATAAAGGTATTGTTCCGTCATTATGGTCTAAATGTATAATTAACCCTATTCCAAAATCGTCTACAAATGATAAAAGAGACCCTATTGTCGTATAGAGGTATTATTTCTCTGGCGTCATCTATGTAATAAACTGTACTGTCAAGTTTTAAATAGTAGACTCACCAAATGGGCAGAAGCTAATGATATCATTTACAGATGAGCAAAAATGGTTTTTAGAAAAAACAGAAGCACGGACAGATCAAAATATCATGTCTTTACATACAATTCTTGATACCAGAAAAAAATCTCGTAAATCTACTTTTTGTTGCTTTTATCGATTTTAGAAAGCGTATGATTACTATAAATACAGAAATATCCTATGGAACAGACTGGCTGAATTGGGTATTAGAAGTAAAAATGTTAATACTATTAAGTCCCCTTTTTACAATTCTGTTTCTGCTTGTGTAAGGGTAAATTCATGTAGAACAGACTGGTTTGATGTAGACTGTGGCTTAAGACAAGGCTGTATATTGTCTCCTCTGTTTTTTAATTTCTTCATTAACGATTTATCAATTTATCTAAAATCGTTTGGGATTGGAGTACCGATCGATGATGAAAAAGTCTGTATAATGCTGTATGCTGATGACGTTGTATTGCTGGCTGAATCCGCAGACGACCTTCAGTTATTATTATCTGCCTTAAGTAATTGGTGTAGTACAAATGACATGCAAGTTAATGCCAACAAAAGCAACATTGTCCATTTTAGACCAAATTCCGTAGTACGCGCAACGTACCAATTCAAATGCGGTTCCAGTAAATTAGCATATGTTGATAGATATATCTATCTGGGTGTTGCTTTTCATGAACATTTGGATCTTTTAGTAACTGTTAAGACTGTGGCCCAGAGTGCAAGTCGAGCATTAGGTTTGCTTATTGCAAAATCTAAAAGTTTAGGTGGTCTTCCATACAATGTTTTCACGAATCTATATGATACAATAGTTTGGCCTGTTATAAGTTACAGTGCTCCTTTATGGGGACATCGTGGATATTCATGTATTGACGCAATTTATAATAGGGCACAGCGATTCTTTCTTGGTGTTTGCAAGTACACACCAAATGTTGGGCTTGTTGGTGAAATGGGATGGAAGCCAACGATAGTCCGTCAATGGAAATTTACTGCATTGTATTGGTCAAAGTTAGCAAATATGGAAGAGTCTAGATTTACAAAACGTATTGCACTCTGGGCGTATAATAAAGCTAATTGTACATGTAAGAACTGGTTTTTCCATATAAAATCATTTTTAATTAAGAATAATTTGAATGTATATTTATCTTTACACAATCCAGTTGCTAGAACGTTTGTACATATTGTTGAGTCTGTGTCTCTCAATAATTTAATTAATGAATGGAAAACTAGCTTACACAATGATACTGGGCCGTCTGGGCGCGGTCGTAATAAGTTACGATTATATAAAACTATTAAGTCTGAGTATGAAAGCGAACAGTACTGTAAAATGATATTACCGCCTTCTCATCGGTCAGCATTTTGTAAATTTAGATTAGGAGTTGCGCCGATTCACATGGAGACCGGCCGTTATGAGGGTCTGAGCATAGAAGATAGAATTTGTCCTTTTTGTAACGATAATTCAGTTGAAAATGAATTACATGTTTTGGTCAGTTGTAAGGTTTATGATGATTTAAGAGTAGATTTGTACTCTAGAGCAATAGAGCATGATAGCTTGTTCTCTGAAATGCAAGATTCTGATAAATATTCTTTCTTGTTTTCCAATAAAGAGCCAACAATAATAAGATATTGTGGCAAAACCTATAAAAATATTTTTGGTAGACATCGTTTTAAATTTTGTAAATAAAATATTACAATAGATGTGGAATGTTTCACACATTTTTTTAATATCTTATATTTCTAAATTAAATGTCAGAAACCTCTTAAATGCATGTGTTCCGATGTTGATATTCGTGCTTTATTTATTTTATGTTGATATATGTTTTACTAGTAATAATTGTTTTATGTCTTTCTTGTATAGTATTTTAACTCCATGCTTAGTTTAGATAAACTGTTCGATTTAAATGTATTTTCTCACGACCATCTCTTATAATTCCATATGGAATGGCATTGCATTTATTTATTTTGTTTTTAAATATATATGTATGTTTTATCATGTATATGCAATGATGAGATGTAAATAAAGATACTACTACTACATGTTCGTTTCAGTTGAAAGAAAAGCATATTATTTCACAGATACCTTAAAAAGTATTAACTTTTATTTAGGTCTAGGTGATAATTGCGCTGATACCTCGGACTGTGCAGGAGTCTCCAACGCTGAATGTAGCGGTACAACTTGCGCATGTGCGGCAAATTTCAGAAATGATGGGGGAAGTTGCGTATGTGATGGACAATACAAAATGGATGGAGTTAATTGCGTTTCCAAAGGTTTTTGCATTTCGTTAATACATTTAAGAAAATTGTTTATGGAAAATTTACTTATTAGATATGTATGTATATTAGTACGCATTTAGATCTTCCTTTAAAAAAAACAAAATTGTAGTTTTTAAGTGGCTAATGCACAAACGTTTTCATTGCGTAAAAATAAAGTTCATCATCTTTTTGTTTTCGAAAATACTTCAATTTTTAAACTGCGAAATTCAATTTTTTTAGATGTAATATTGTAATATACATTTAATTTATATAATTAGCAAAGTTTTAATCAACACGTGTGCTATTTGTATATTTCTTGCCAAACGTTTAGCTACATTTAACTACGGAAATATCATTTACTAATGGTACATTTACCGCGATATGTTTAACAACATTCGTCACGTGATTTTCAATTAATAAATTATGTAATAAAAAAAATGAGTCTATGTTTTGTATTTGAATACAAAAAAACTTAGAACACGTTCAATTGCAATATATAGACATTGTTGAACTTAATTAGTTTTGATTGATACATGCGGTGCTGACTGATTGTGCAAAAGTGACAAACGCTAATTGCAACACAAATTGTGTATGTGACAAAGAAACTAAAAAAAGTGGCGAACGCCATGGATATATATCATCATTTTGTTCACAATATCATATTACACATACTCGGACAATCTGAACTTATATACAAAGTCATGAAACATTTTCATACAATTGTATGCGAAACAAAGTTTGAGATTGCATAATATCCATATTTCTTTTGTTCACACAGCGTGAAGGCTTTTGTCATTTCTTTCAATTACGGGTATTTTGAAAAGTCTTTGCAAAATTAGTTGTTATGATAAAAATGTAACTAACGTTCAGAAAAAATAAAATTATTGTTAAGTTTAAAATTTCATTGAAATATATTTGGAAAGACTTTTCTTAAATGGCTGACTCAAATGTGCATAAAGTATCATCGTACAATTTGGGTTTTACTCGTACAATTTTGGTTTTGTACTTACTCATAAAACCTTTTTCGTACCAAATTTTGTTCAAGTTTATCATTGTATGGAATAAAATACATTGAACTGATTTAGTTTAGTTTTGGGTGATACTTGCGCTGCTGACTCGGATTGTGCAGGAGTGACAAACGCTACTTTTTTGCATGTCAGACAGGATTATCTACCATTTACACCGGTGCTAGAAAACCTGTCTTACACCACCATGTTAGACAAGTCGCGTGTTTAAAGTGACGTCATTGCCGCGCGCATTTTATGAATGAATTGCGTTCTTAGGATGATGTCATATTTTACAGTATGAATGAAATTGTCAGTTCATACGCTACTATAAGAGAAAAGTGCGTAATTAGAATATTAGTTTTCGTAATTTCTGTTCTGAAAATTATTGATATGTAATATGCAAGAAAAAGAATCAAACACCGGCTGTCGGTACAGACGGGAATATCTAGCTTTCGAGTAACTGTTTAGCGGAAGCTCGGCAGAGCCTCGTTACCGCATTAAACAGTTACCCTCGAGCTAGATATTCCGGTCTGTACCGGCAGCTTTTATATTCACTCATATAATGTGGGTTATTGTACTTACTCGTCAAAGCTTTTCGTATCCAATATAATTCGATAAAAAGATAATGATTGTATAGTATAAAAAACAACCGTTAACTTATTTAGCTTTGGGTGATACTTGCATTCCCAACTCTGATTGTACATGAGCGACAACCGCTAAGTGTAACACAAACTGTGTATATGAGAGACAATAAAAAGTGGATGATGCTAATTGTGTTTGTAAAGGTTTATGCTTTGGGCAAACACATAAAATTGTCTGTGTTGGGAGATTCATTTCTCAATAATTAAAATTTATTTACACGTATCACTATGCATGTGAGTTTCCGCTTTAGAAAACAGAAAGAAATCCAATATTTTTAAACTGTTAATGCTTTAACAGCAGGCTTTAGAGTTGATACTATTGGCAATGTTTTTATCAAAATATGGTGTTATCTCTAAACTAGCTATCAGTTTATTTTACCATTAAATTAAAAGTTCAATCATGCTTATTGCGGACATTTTTAAGGTGTTCTTCACATGTTCGTTTCAGTTGAAAGAAAAGCATATTATTTCACAGATACCTTAAAAAGTATTATCTTTTATTTAGGTCTAGGTGATACTTGCGGCGCTAACTCGGACTGTGCAGGAGTCCCCAACGCTGAATGTAGCGGTACAACTTGCGCATGTGCGGGAAATTACAGAAATGATGGGGGAAGTTGCGTATGTGATGGACAATACAAAATGGATGGTGTTAATTGCGTTTCCAAAGGTTTTTGCATTTAGTTAATACATTTAAGAAAATTGTCTGTTTATGGAAAATTTACTAATTAGATATGCATGTATATCAGTACGCATTTAGATCTTCCTTTTAAAAAAACAAAATTGTAGTTTTTAAGTGGCTAATGCACAAACGTTTTCATTGTGTAAAAATAAAGTTCATCATCTTTTTGTTTTCGAAAATACTTCAATTTAAGCTTAAAAATGAAAAAAATATGGTTGTTTACATATGATCACTTCTTCCTAAACAAGTAAGGCATATATTTTATTCTTCTATCTCAAAAGATTCATTATTAAATGTATTGAAAATAAAAAGATTTACCGGTCGACTATTTTTTAAACTGCGAAATTCAATTTTTTTTAGATGTAATATACATTTAATTTATATTATTAGCAAAGTTTTAATCAATTTGCTATTTGTATATTTCTTGCCAAACGTTTAGCTACATTTAACTACGGAAATATGATTTACTAATGGTACATTTACCGCGATATGTTTAACAACATTCGTCACGTGATTTTCAATTAATAAATTATGTAATAAAAAAATGAGTTCAAGTTTTGTATTTGAATACAAAGAAATTTAAAACACGTTCAATTGCAATATATAGACATTGTTGAACTTAATTAGTTTGATTGATACATGTGGTGCTGATTAATTGCAACACAAATTGTGTATGTGACAAAGAAACTAAAAAAAGTGGAGAACGCCATGGATATATATCATCATTTTGTTCACATTATCATATTACACATACTCGGACAATCTGAGTTTTTATACTAACTCATGAAACATTTTCATACCATTGTATGCGAAACAAAGTTTGAGATTGCATAAAATCCATATTTCTTTTGCGAAGACTTTTGTCATTTATTTCAATTACGGATATTTTGAAAAGTCTTTGCAAAATTAGTTGTAATGATAAAAATGTTACTAACGTTCAGAAAAAAATAAAATTATTGTTAAGTTTAAAATTTCATTGAAATATATTTGGAAAGACTTTTCTTAAATGGCTGACTCAAATGTGGATAAAGTATCATCGTACAATTTGGGTTTTACTCGTACAATTTGGGTTTTGTACTTACTCATAAAACCTTTTTCGTACCAAATTTTATTCAAGTTTATCATTGTATGGAATAGAATACATTGAACTGATTTAGTTTTGGGTGATACTTGCGCTGCTGATTCGGATGATGCAGGAGTGACAAACGCTACTTTTCTTGCATGTCAGACAGGATTATATACCATTTACACCGGTGCTAGAAAACCCTGTCTTACACCCCCATGTTTTTAAGTGACGTCATTGCCGCGCACATTTTATGAATGAATTCCTTTCTTAGGATGATGTCATATTTTACAGTATGAATGAAGTTGTAAGTTCATACGCTGCTATAAGAAAAAAGTGCGTAATTAGAATATCAGTTTTCGTAATTTCTGTTCTGAAAAGTATTGATATGTAATATGCAAGAAAAAGAATCAAGCACCAGATGTCGGTACAGACGGGAATATCTAGATCTCGGGTAACTGTTTAGCGGAAGCTCGGCAGAGCATCGTTACCGCCGTAAACAGTTACCCTCGAGCTAGATATTCCGGTCTGTACCGGCATACTCACACATACAATGTGGGTTATAGTACTTACTCGTCAAAGCTTTTCGTATCCAATATAATTCGATAAAAAGATAATGATTGTATAGTATAAAAAAACAACGTTAACTTATTTAGCTTTGGGTAAAACTTAAATTCCCAACTCTGATTTTGCTGGAGCGACAAACGTTAAGTGTAACACAAATTGTGTATGTGAGAGACAATAAAAAGTGGATGATGCTAATTGTGTTTGTAAAGGTTTATGCTTTGGGCAAACACATAAAAAGTGTCTGTGTTGAGAGATTCATTTCTCAATAATTAAAATTTATTTACACGTATCACTATGCATGTGAGTTTCCGCCTTAGAAAACAGAAAGAAAAATCCAGTAATTTTTTTTTAAAACTGTAAATGCTTTAACAGCAGGCCTTAGAGTTGATACTATTGGCAATGTTTTTTATCAAACTATGGTGTTATCTCTAAACTAGCTATCAGTTTCATTTTACCATTAAATTAAAAGTTTAATCATGCTTATTGCAGACATTTTTTAAGTGTTCTTCACATGTTCGTTTCAGTTGAAAGAAAAGCATATTATTTCACAGATACCTTAAAAAGTATTAACTTTTATTTAGGTCTAGGTGATAATTGCGCTGATACCGCGGAGTGTGCAGGAGTCTCCAACGCTGAATGTAGCGGTACAACTTGCGCATGTGCGGCAAATTTCAGAAATGATGGGGGAAGTTGCGTATGTGATGGACAATACAAAATGGATGGAGTTAATTGCGTTTCCAAAGGTATTTGCATTTCGTTAATACATTTAAGAAAATTGTTTATGGAAAATTTACTTATTAGATATGTATGTATATTAGTACACATTTAGATCTTCCTTTAAAAAAAAACAAAATTGTAGTTTTTAAGTGGCTAATGCACAAACGTTTTCATTGCGTAAAAATTAAGTTCATCATCTTTTTGTTTTCGAAAATTCTTCAATTTAAGCTTAAAAATAAAAAACTTGATGGTTGTTAACATATGATCATTATTTTCTTCATAAACCAGTAAGGCATGTATTTTATTTTTCTATCTCAAAAGATTCATAATTAAATGTATTGAAACTGGAAAGATTAACCGGTCGACTATTTTTTAAACTGCGAAATTCAATGATTTTTTAGATGTAATATACATTTACCTTATATTATTAGCAAAGTTTCAATCAACACGTGTGCTATTTGTATATTTCTTGCCAAGAGTTTAGCTACATTTAACTATGGAAATATGATTTACTAATGGTAGATTTACCGCGGTAGGTTTAACAACATTCGTCACGTGCTTTTCAATTGAAATAGCATATTATGTAATAAATAAAAATGAGTCTATGTTTTGTATTTGAATACAAAAAAACTAAGAACACGTTCAATTGCAATATATAGACATTGTTGAACTTAATTAGTTTTGATTGATACATGCGGTGCTGACTGATTGTGCAAAAGTGACAAACGCTAATTGCAACACAAATTGTGTATGTGACAAAGAAACTAAAAAAAGTGGCGACCGCCATGGATATATATCATCATTTTGTTCACATTATTATATTACACATACTCGGACATTCTGTGTTTTTATACTAACTCGTGAAACACCATTGTATGCAAAACAAAGTTTGAGATTGCATAATATCCATATTTCTTTTGTTCACACAGCGCCAAGACTTTGTCATTTATTTCAATTACGGGTATTTTGAAAAGTCTTTGCAAAATTAGTTGTTATGATACGAATGTTACTTACGTTCAGAAAACAATAAAATTATTGTTAAGTTTAATATTTCATTGAAATATATTTGGAAAGACTTTTCTTAAATGGCTGACTAAAATGTGCGTAAAGTATCATATTGTACTTACTCGTACAATTTGGGTTTTGTACTTACTCATAAAACCTTTTTCGTACCAAATTTTGTTCAAGTTTATCATTGTATGGAATAAAATACATTGAAATCGAACTGATTTAGTTTTGGGTGATGACTCGGATTGTGCAGGAGTGACAAACGCTACTTTTTTGCATGTCAGACAGGATTATCTACCATTTACACTGGTGCTAGAAAACCCTGTCTTACACCACCATGTTAGACAAGTCGCGTGTTTTAAGTGAAGTCATTGCCGCGCGCATTTTATGAATGGATTGCGTTCTTAGGATGATGTCATATTTTACAGTATGAATGAAGTTGTAAGTTCATACGCTACTATAAGAAAAAAGTGCGTAATTAGAATATCAGTTTTTGTAATTTCTGTTTTGAAAATTATTGATACGTAGTATGCAAGAAAAAGAATCAAACACCGGCTGTCGGTACAGACGGGAATATCTAGATCTCTGGTAACTGTTTAGCGGAAGCTCGGGAGAGCCTCGTTACCACCGTAAACAGTTACCCTCGAGCTAGATATTCCGGTCTGTACCGGCAGCTTTTATACTCACTTTTATACAATGTGGGTTATTGTACTTACTCGTCAAAGCTTTTCGTATCCAATATAATTCGATAAAAAGATAATGATTGTATAGTATAAAAAAACAACGTTAACTTATTTAGCTTTGGGTGATACTTGCATTCCCAACTCTGATTTTGCTGGAGCGACAAACGCTAAGTGTAACACAAATTGTGTATGTGAGAGACAATAAAAAGTGGATGATGCTAATTGTGTTTGTAAAGGTTTATGCTTTGGGCAAACACATAAAATTGTCTGTGTTGAGAGTTCATTTCTCAATGATTAAAAAATTTTTTACACGTAACACTATGCATGTGAGTTTCCGCTTTAGAAAACAGAAAGAAATCCAATATTTTTTAAAGTGTTAATGCTTTAACAGCAGGCCTTAGAGTTGATACTATTGGTAATGTTTTTATCAAACTATGGTGTTATCTCTAAACTAACTTTCAGTTTCATTTTACCATTAAATTAAAAGTTTAATCATGCTTATTGCGGACATTTTTAAGGTGTTCACATGTTTGTTTCAGTTGAAAGAAAAGCATATTATTTCACAGATACCTTAAAAAGTATTAACTTTTATTTAGGTCTAGGTGATAATTGCGCTGATACCGCGGACTGTGCAGGAGTCTCCAACGCTGAATGTAGCGGTACAACTTGCGCATGTGCGGCAAATTTCAGAAATGATGGGGGAAGTTGCGTATGTGATGGACAATACAAAATGGATGGAGTTAATTGCGTTTCCAAAGGTTTTTGCATTTCGTTAATACATTTAAGAAAATTGTTTATGGAAAATTTACTTATTAGATATGTATGTATATTAGTACACATTTAGATCTTCCTTTAAAACAAACAAAATTGTAGTTTTTAAGTGGCTAATGCACAAACGTTTTCATTGCGTAAAAATAAAGTTCATCATCTTTTTGTTTTCGAAAATTCTTCAATTTAAGCTTAAAAATAAAAAACTTGATGGTTGTTTACATATGATCATTTCTTCCTGAACCAGTAAGGCATATATTTTATTCTTCTATCTCAAAAGATTCATTATTAAATGTATTGAAACTAGAAAGATTAACCGGTCGACTATTTTTTAAACTGCGAAATTCAATAATTTTTTAGATGTAATATACATTTAATTTATATTATTAGCAAAGTTTTTATCAATATGTGTGCTATTTGTATATTTCTTGCCAAGCATTTAGCTACATTTAACTACATTTAACTACGAAAATATGTTTTACTTATGGTACATTTACCACAGCAGGTTTAACAACATTCGTCACGTGATTTTCAATTGAAATAGCATATTATGTAAAAATAAAAATAAGTCTAAGTTGTGTATTTAAATACAGAGAAATTTCTCAATAATTAAAATTTAAATACATGTATCACTTTGCATGTGACTTTCCGCTTTAGAAAACAGAAAGAAATCCAATATTTTTCAAACTGTAAATGCTTTAACAACAAGCCTTACAACTGATACTATTGCCAATGTTTTTATCAAACTATGGTGTTATCTCTAAACTAGCTTTTAGTTTCATTTCACCATTAAATCAAAAGTTTTATCGTGCTTATTGTGGGACTTTTTAAAGGTGTTCTTCACATGTTCGTTTCAGTTGAAAGAAAAGCATATTATTTCCCAGATACCTTAAAACGTTTTATCTTTTATTTAGGTCTAGGTGATACCTGCACCGCTAACTCGGACTGTGCAGGAGTCTCCAACGCTGAATGTATCGGTTCAACTTGCGCATGTGCGGGAAACTACAGAAATGATGGGGGAAGTTGCGTGTGTGATGGACAATACAAATTAGATGGAGTTAATTGCGTTTCCAGAGGTTTTTGCACTTTGTTAATACATTTAAGAAAATTGTCTGTTTATGGAAAATTTATTTATTAGATATACATGTATATCAGTACGCATGTAGATATTCCTTTTAAAACACAAAATCGTAGTCTTTCCTTAGCGTTTACAATTGGTAAGAATAAAGCTCATCATCTCTGTATTTTCGAAAATACTGCAATTCAAGTTGAAAAATAAAAACCTAATGATTGTTTACATATGATCATTTCTCCCTCAACCAATAAGGCATCTATTTTATTCTTCAATCTCAGAAGAGTCATTATGAAAATGTATCTAAACGAGAAAGGTGAGCCAGTCGACTATTTTTAAACTGCAAAATCTAATGATTTTGAGAGGTAATATGTTACTTCAATTTTTAGCAAAGTTTTATTCATTGTATATTTCTTGCCAAGCTTCTAGCTACATTTCACTAAGGTAAAACAGTTCAACTATTCGAAATAAAATATTAAAATGTAAAACTTTAAAGCAAATCATTTTGGAAATTAAAAAAATCGCTTCGAAATCAAGCGGATCTGTGATGATAATTTTTTGCCCTTGTTGTCGTCACTTTCGTCATTATCGGGGTTAAAGGAGGATCATTGGCGTCCGCGCCGAAGCGCGGCGCTCTTATGGAATGAAATCAGATTTTGTGAAAGGGCGACAGCAACTTCTCGAGCCTTTTAGTCGGTCATAATAAAAGCCGAAAATTCCGATCGGTATGAGGGTGCTTGATTATTAATTAAGAATGAAATGTCGCGATATGTTACAATGAATTTTCGCAATGCAAACATTTTCAAATGAAATAACCTTTTCCGTCAATAAATCGCGCTCTTCGGGTTTTTTTATTTATCATTTTGTAGTACACAGTCGGTTATCATGGTATGTTATTGTTGTACATGTATCCTAGAATGATCAGTTGATGACCTAAATATTCCAAGCCTATTTATAGATATATCTATTTATCACTCCTATCGGTAAATGCCGGTCTCTCCCGGTCTATTTTGACCAGGATTTACTAGTGACCGGCGAATATAGTACCACACGTTTATTGTCCGGTCTCTCCCGGTTTTGGGGTAGATGTTTGATATCGTTACAATTAGAAAAAAAAACAACAATAGCATGTTTCATTTTATCTATATGAGATAAAAACAATAAATATGTACACGGATTTATATGTAATATAAATCCGTGATATGTACAATAATTGAGAAAAAGGTACATTTTTTATGGTATTAGAATGACATTATCAACTTTGAAACATTTTATTTAATTTGTTATCCGTGTTTAGTAAAGATGCCGAGGGAATTATTCAAAGTTACAAATTAGATTTTATTAATTATTCAATTGATTGATAATTTTTAAAAAATGATAAAGAAAAAACAATGTACATGTACATGGTTTAAGAATAAACAATATTATATATTGAAAGATAAACCATTTACTTGAACTTTTTCCAGTTAAGTTTTGACTTATAATCGTCGGTCAATAAGACAATTGAATTCTTTAAAATTTATTTTACAATTTTAAAAAAAAGAGTAGTAAAAACTCAGTATTAAAATAACACAATAAAACAACACAAAAAAAAAAGAATAAAAGAAAACAATATTCATAAAATTTTGTATTTTTTTTAATTAAAATTAATAGATATTACAATTATTGTATAATAAACAATTATGCTCAACATGATCAACATGGTAATTTAACCAGTGTCATATTTTTACTAACTTAAAGTGTGAACAGATACCTTAAGGGGGTCTTCGCTAATAGCGATAACATAATAAGGGACAATTACAAATGTGTGGTACGTGTTGATCATGCGTTACACATATGGATTATAAATGATTGCATACATGTATATCCGTTGCTATTAATAACCACGATCATAAAAAATAACAAGTAATATTCTAATCTCTAGCATGCCAATCAAAGTTCATAATGAACAATGTCTTTCGTCCGCTCATTCATAAGTGATATACATTTCTGGTAGTTTATAAGAATATTTTGTCATCATATGTGTACTAGTTCATCTTCACTTGCTGCATTTCTTGCTTGGACGCCCTTTGATGCTTTGCATCAATGCTTTTCTTGTTAACTTATTGTAGGTGAACATTAAATGGTACGCGTATGTTAGGTCAATCAGAGCATTTTATAAATGTATTTCCATTATTCTAAGCAATGATTTATTGAGAACAAAATAGTAAAAGTGCAACAGACATTTGAATCAAAAGTGAAAGTAACCAAAATGTTATAAACAACATATTGTTCATTTTTGGCATATAGAAACAATTCCTCTTTCGTTCAGTTATAGTTGTGGTGAGATTGTGCTCAGAACGTTCATAGTTTACTGACCATAATCCGCAGAGTAAATATTTTATGAACATGTCTGCAGGTAAAAAACCACGAACAAACATTTCTTTGTACGTTTTTAGTCGACGTTTGCAATGGTTTAACAGTTCATAACGTTTTCCATACTTTTTTAAATTATTATTATTAATCGAAGCACACTGTTTTAATCGTTGCAAAAATAACAAAGACCTGTGAATTTAAATGAACAAAGACACTGATTCCATGATTGATACTGATAAACGATGAAGTAAATTAATTTTAAGTTGAAATATTAACTAAGATTAGTATGAGTAAAGGTATGCTTTTGTGACTTATTTCAACAAATTCATCTTAATGAAATGTGTTGTCATTTCCAATCCACATTCTTACAATGTAAATTTTTATCAGGATCAAGATCCTTAATATGTAGACTTTAAATTCACCACTAAAATATTGGAAAATTATTATTTGTTTACCATTTCGTCCTACCTATCTACACTGTTCACGCAGCAGGAGGGCGCATGTCATTAAATTTCACTACTTGTATGTTGAAAACTCTTTTAATGTGGGAAGGTTTATGCGAAATAAATAATAACGATGTAATTGTTTCTGGCGTTCAGATATACTAAAATAATCGGTTTGTTCAGAATTTAATAACTTTATATTTTGAAAGACTTCTGGATGGCAGACTGAAATGTTCTTAAATCATTACATCATACAATCGCAACTTTTCGGCCCTTTCCGTCAGTCTTCGGGTAAGGACATGGAAAACAAAAGTATGAATTCACAGAACGGATACGTATTTCGGTCTAAGAAACTAAACATGTACACAAATGGTAATTTAATGCTGGTATTTGTTGACAAGTTTATTTCCAGTATTTCAAGTGAAAGTCCACCTAAAATAAGTGAATTCATAGATCATATTAGAAATACACTTATTGGTACAATATAGGTTTTTTGTACTCACTCAGCAATTTTGTTCGTAACAAATCTTATGTGAAACAATGTTGTTGATTGCATAATATAAAATACGTTAAAATTTAGCTCTGTCGATGACTCGTTGTGCAGCTGGAATAAACGCTAATTGTAAGGTATATTGTATAATGTACAAAAACGTTGAACTGTTTTATTTTTCAGCTTTGGGTGATTCTTGCAGTGCAGACGGTCATTGTGCAGGAGTGACACACGCTAATTGTAACACAAATTGTGTATGTGAGGGACAATACAAAGTGGATGGAGCTGCTTGTGCTTCGAAAGGTTTGTGCATTTAGTTAACTCGTTACACATCATATAACAGAGTAAAATGTTACGGTTCCTATTGTGTTTATACGTATATCTTAAGACTCTGTTGACTTTAATCAGAAGATTGCACTATGAATTCAAATAACTCGCAAGAATCATACATCTGTTCAAATTTTAGGTCTTAATGATACATGTACTGATGATGCACACTGCGCTGGCGTTAGTAACGCTGAATGTGACACAACTTGTCAATGTATATCAGGTTATACAGCGAGTGGCTCACTCTGTGATAGCGGTAAGTATCATAAAAGATGACATGAGCCGAGCCATGAAAAAACCAACATATAGTGGGTTTGCGACCAGCATGGATCCAGACCAGCCTGCGCCTCCGCGCAGTCTGATCAGGATCCATGTTGTTCGCTATCAGTTTCTCTACTTCTAATAGGGTTTGTAAGCGAACAACATGAATCCTGATCAGACTGCGCGGATGCGCAGGCTGGTCTGGATCCATGCTGGTCGTAAACGCATTACGTTGGATTTGTCGTGACGCGGCTCATATATTATGCTCAAATTTAATGTTAGAAAATGTCAGTCTCGTTGTAAACAATAAATAAACATGCTTTGTCATAATATGAATATATAGTGTCATTAAAAAAAACTGGCAGTTTCTTTCAGAAAATACCAACTTTTCTTGACCTGCAATAGGAAACAAAGCTTCCCATACATAGTTTATTCATCCTTTTATTTAAATTAGACACATTTTGTAAGAATTTCATATATTTTAGTCATATTAGGAACACCGGGAACGTTGTATATCTTGTTAGTACCAGTCGATACTTTTTGGGGTTTTTTTTTTTAATTTAATTTCCTTTATTTATTGACATTAAACTGTTATCAAACTTATTTCGGATACACTGTTTGTCTATGTTGTCCTCGTTTCACCAGAAAATAAAATGGATTGATTCAATACTATTAATATATTGATTTATTAGATATCAGTATAGAATTTAAATTAACTCTTTTATTTTCATTTTCAGGCGTTTCTATTCTGCCTTCAATGTTATTGTTTGTGTGTACGTTTGCCATTACCGTTTTCATGAATTAGAATAAATACTCTGTGGAAATTCGCTGTATGCAATTACAGGTAAGAAAAATGTCCCCAAAATATTTTTTTATTAGCTCGTGTGTTCCGAAGAAAAAATCGAGCTATTAATTATGGTCTTTTCGGCGTCGTTGTCGTTCAAAATCTTTAATGTAGCGCATAACTCAAACATTTTTTTTCTGATATCAATATGGAACTTGGAATACTTGCTTATCCTGACAATAGGCAGTTATAGTTCTGAAAGTTATATTATTGAAGTTATTCCCCTTATTTTACGTAGGAATTTTGTCAAAATTGGTTATTATTAGACGAGGGTTAACACCACATGCGGTGCTCTTGTTACATATTAGATTAATGGCATATGTGCAAAGTTAATATTATCCTTATTTCGATAGATATGTAACTGTGACAAGTAAAAACACGAATAAGAAATTATAAAGTAGGACATTTCGGTTTCGTATATCACCGTGGGAAAGCAACTTTGGTCACGTGACCACAAAAGTCAACGTACACGGCAATAAAAGCCCGCTGAGGTAAGTTTTTTAGTAATTATTTTTCTATCAAGCTGATTATTATTATCATTATTATTATTAAGCTGATTAATGCATTAAAGCCTGCCGACCGGGGCAATTCAGATAAAATGTCAACGTACACACTTCCAATTTAGTTTGTTAGTGGTCTGAACATAATGCTGCAACTTCGGACTAGGTGGCTTTTTCTAACAAAAAGTGGTTTTCTATTTAGATTGTCCTCTCAAACTGTATATTAGTATACTGGTTTTTACAAAGGAAAAAGTAGCGAGTGCATTTATTTCATCACAAATAAGCTTTAATAACCTTTAACTTTTTTAATGTTATTTATTTGTCCTTTTGTTTTTAGATGAAAAATTTCCAGCTAACAACCATCTTAATAACGTAAACAGCAAGGATAAGCGTCTCTTGCTCAACCAAACTAGTGCCTTCCGTAGCAGTATAGGGTCCAAGGTTCCAATTTTATATTACCAGTATTTCAGCAGATGCGTCATTTACATCACTACCGTCACTAACGTTATATTATTATTATATTTTCAAGAACATATCTACTTGCGCTAGTTATATAAAAGATATCTTATAAACAATTCACTATTTTATTGGTTAAGGTAAACAATTACCCTTTGTTAGATTGTTAGTTACTATAGTAGCAAGTTTGTAGTAAAAAGCTTTTACTGCTCAAGTAACCAGTTACCGGAAAATGGTTACTAGTAGCTATATTTGGATTGCAATTCAAATTTTCTAAAATGTGTGGCACTTGAACTTTTTTATTAAATATATATCATAGACTTGTAAATTAACAATCAATGGTTGGCAAAATTTTGTGAAACAACAAAGGCAAAGAAAACAAAGTGGATGCAAAAATACATGACACGTCTATTAAGCTAGCTCGTGTATAAAATGAGTGCCTATGACATGTGGCAATAACATCACTAGTGCAAGGAGATATATTATTGAAAATATAATGATAATAGAAAGTTCGTTTTCCAGTGACGCAACTGCTCTGCTGAAATACCTGTAATACCTATAAAAATGTAACTCAACGTCATCATCTACCTTGGACCCTTTTGTTGCTACGGAAGGCACTAGTTTCGTTGAGCAAGAGACGCTTAACCTTGCTGTTTACGTGATTAAGATGGCTGTTAGCTGGAAATTTTTCATCTAAAAACAAAAGGACAAATAAATAACATTATAAAAGTTAAATGTTGTTAAAGCTTTTTGCGATGAAATAATGCAACTCCGCACTTTTTTCTTTTGTTAAAAACCAGTTACTAATATACAGTTTTGGAGAAAGGACCAATCTAAATAGAAACCAACTTTTTGTTAGAAAAATCCCCACCTTAGTCCGAAGTTTTGTAGCATTTATGTTCAGAAACCACTATTAAACTTAATTGGAAGTGGTGTACGGGTTGACTTTCCTGTTAGTTTGAACACTTTTTTTAAATAAATACAAAAAATGACAAGCAGAAACCCGTTTTTCTTTTTTATTAAAACATTCTCCTTATACATTTTAAAAAACGAAGAAAATTTGACTGACATGCGTTATCTTTTATTAAATATTTTTTCAACACTGTTTTATACAAGGAGTGTGTACGTTGGTTCCATTGACAAAAAATTGTAAATATTGTTTGAATGTTCTCAGAAAATACAAAACGTTAGACGACATCAAATGCATTTTTAGATATCATCAGAAATGCCGCGGTTGGTAGGCTATGTGCCATCATTTAAATCAGCTTGATAGAAAAATAACCACTAAAAGCCTCACCTGAGCTGTGCTATTTTGGCCATGTACGTTGACATTTGTGGTCACATGACCATGCTGTTCGCTTACCAACTTTATTACAAGTAGAGAAACTGATAGCGAACAGCATGGATTCTGATCAGACTGCGCGGATGCGCAGGCTGGTCTGGATCCTTGCTGGTCGCAAACCCATTATGTTGGTTTTGTCGTGACACGGCTCATTTGTATGTCTGTTTCAGGATGAGGAAGAAGATGCCATAAGGGATGAACCGTTTGATTATTATTTAGTTTACATCTTACATGGCAGAAGGTGATGAAGACTATCTATTGAATACTATATGTCAGGATTAGTTATTGACTTTCTTAATTACAACTGAGCACAATTAACACATTCCAACTGTGTGTTGATGATTGATACGACTATTGTTGATTCCTAAATACGAACTATGTGCCCTGAGTATGGGTTATAAAAAGAATTCCGCATATTTGTATTCAATAATTAAATAGTACTGACTACCTGTCCACTAACCTCTACCTGTATTGCCAGCGATTTTTCATTTTTTATTTATTCATTAACACTTAATCCGCAAATATCTTAAATGTATTTATCCATCTTTGAATCTAAAAAGACGAATAAGTCGCTTCAGCCGGCTAGTAAAGGGCTAAGTTTAAGGCAGTTTGTTTGATCTTACCTATGTTTACAATTTGAAAGAGATGATATTATAAAGCCATATTCTTGTGATGGTATAATATATATTTATATTAATTTGGAAAATAAAATTTAAATACTAACTAACTAAAGGGGGGTAACGCCCAAGTAGATGTTTTGATATACATACACATTTTTGTTTGATTGCGTCCCTTTTTTCATATTGTTAACGGAAAGGAATTTTTTTATATTTCTGAATTTATCTAAAAGATAACTTTGCCCTCAGCCTGCTTGCTATGTAAAAAATAATTTGCCCTGCCTTTAATTGGAACAGTCGGTTATAAGTTTAAAGGGTTTCCACTGCTTTTTGACATGACTAAATAGGAAATATCATTTCGATATTATTGTTCCGTTTGATGCAAGTTGGAACCAATAACTTATGCGCATCATTTCATCATTCACTCACTGTGTGTTGTTTTTTTTCCAAACTCGTAATATGACTCAAAATTGAAAAATGTTGCAACGCTTTTCACTCAAATCGGACTAAGAATAGCACAAAAATACTATTTTAAATTTATTTCTTAGTATATTTCTTTTACATATTTTTTACATAACATTTTATTTTAAGTACTCCAGCAGAACTATGTTAGAAATTAGGATTTTATATTTTCGGGCGTTTGGAACTTAGTGGAGTCTCTTTAATAGATTTCTATAAATGTTTTTCAATTTTCAATCTTATCATTTTTTTATAAATTTATTAATATTTTAACTTGGGTGTTGTTTTCTTGGTGTGCTTATATTCGCTTAATCAATATTTTATTCTAATAAAGAATTTTTTTTTAAATATATCAATTAATTTTAGTTTGAAATGAAACAAATTGCTATCAAATTAAGAAATGAACTGTGTTTCAGACAGTTGCTTATATGTAGACAATTATTGTATAACAAGACATAACCTGAAATTGTAAATTTGAAATCG
This sequence comes from Ruditapes philippinarum, assembly GCF_026571515.1. Lineage (NCBI taxonomy): Eukaryota > Metazoa > Mollusca > Bivalvia > Venerida > Veneridae > Ruditapes > Ruditapes philippinarum. The sequence goes on from NW_026856546.1 coordinate 35,756, forward strand.
ATGTTTTTTACTGACTCCTTAATTTGAATAAAGTTGATATATATTCACTTTCTTCTTTATTTATAATAACTATATATTCCAATAGTTATACATTGTATTTAAGTGACAGAAAAATGCTTGTTTCGTTCGAGTCATTTTGTACTAGATATCCCTCTGATAACTTAACACCGATTACATTCTTTGTGTGTAAGATCTCCCTCAGTTAAGTATCCAACGATGGCATTTCTTTTTGTGAAAACTTACTAACTGTTAGATTTCGTTTTGATCTGATATCCATCAAATGATGTCAGGAAAAGTTTAGCAATAATGTAATGTTTACAAATATTTTTCATCTGTACCCAATATGAAATGCACAGTGTTGAGACACGCTTGTATTTATTTGCATAATTATATGTTACAAATATATTAACTTTTCAAAAGACGCTAAAAATTGTTAAATTATTGAAAATCAAAGACCAAAGTTATCATCCTTTTTAAATCTTACCTTTATCTCATCGAATTAATAGTAGGTCATAAATGAACTTCAATATACATTAGGCAATGGCGTGTGTTAGAGCTATAAATCATGTTTTATAGCTTAAAGGATAATATTTCCGTGTTTATATGTTTTATATGCTCTGGTCAACAAAGCATTTATAAATATTTTTTAAATACTTCAGTATTATCTACTTAAATACACACAATAATTTGAAAAGAATTAATTATCGCTGATAGGATGATAAACTTATAGATTACATTAGATCAGGCCACGTCAAATTGATTTCTTGTTTGCTAGATGCAGAGAACCTGTTTCGTAGATTTAAAAAAGCTTCTTTTCCCTCTGAACTTGGAACATATTTTGCAGACCAGAAAAAAAATTTAGTCTTCTAAAACTCGTTCTCCACACGTTTACAATTTATTCAATATATTACGTTGAACAACAGATTTCCTGAAACAAAAATATTGTAATCACCTAAGTTTGATCTTTAATTGTTATATAAAACAAGAGCCACCGCCGGGCGGGGGCAACGCTCGACTTTTTACTTTTTCTAAACGCAAACATAGAAAGGTTTGAACATATATTGACGTTTCCTTTTTATAAATTTAGTTGGTCTGTCTTGTCACATTAGTTTTGTATATATATTTGTATATATATATGAATAGAAACATTAAAGCATATTTTCTAAAAATAGCAAACAGTTACGCAATTTCTTAAAATAGCAACAATGACGCAATTTCTAAAAATAGAAAAAATGTCGAAATTTCTAAAAATAGAAATAATGACATAATTTCTAAAAATAAAAAAATGACGCAATTTCTAAAAATAGCAAACAATGATGCAATTTCTAAAAATAGAAAATTGATGCAATTCTAAAAAATAGCAACAATGACGCAATTTTCTAAAAAATAGCAACAATGACGCAATTTCTAAAAATAGAAAAAAATGACGCAATTTTTCTAAAAATATAGAAACAATGACGCAATTTCTAAAAATAGAAAAAAATGACGCAATTTCTAAAAATAGAAAACAATGACGCAATTTCTAAAAATAGCAACAATGACGCAATTTCTAAAAAATAAAAAAACATGGACGCAATTTCTAAAAATAGAAGAAACATGACGCAATTTCTAAAAAAGAAAAAATGACGCAATTTTATAAAAAATAGAAACAATGACGCAATTTCTTAAAATAGAACAAAAATGACGCAATTTCTAAAAATAGAAAAAAATGACGCAATTTCTTAAAAATAGCAACAATTACGCAATTTCTAAATAAAAAAAAATGACGCAATTTCTAAAAAAAAAATAGCAAAAAAAATGACGCAATTTCTAAAAAATAGAAAAAATGACGCAATTTCTAAAAATAGAAAAACATGCCGCCATTTTCTAAAAATAGAAAAAATGACGCAATTTCTAAAAATAGAAAAACATGACGCAATTTCTAAAAATTAGAAAAAAATGACGCAATTTCTAAAAAATAGAAAAAAAAAGACGCAATTTATATATATATATATATATATATATATATAATTAATGTGTATGTGTGTGTATATATATACATGCATATATGTATATATATATATATATATATATTCATGTTTATATATTATATATATATATATATATATATATAATATATATATATATATATGTGTATATATATATAATATGCATATATATATATATTCAAAAAAAAATATATATATATATATATATATATATATATATTTATATATATACATGTATATATATGTATTATATATTATATTGAGATATATATATTTGATATATATACATGTATACATATACATGTATATATATGTATATATATATATATATTTGATATATATAATATATATATATATATATATTTTATATCTATATATATATATATATATATTATATATATATATATATATATATATATATATATACATGCATAATTTATATATATATATTTATATATATACCTGCATATATGTATATATATACACACCACATTTATATATATATATATATATATATATATATATATATATAATATACTATACATACACACACACCAATAAATGCACAATCTGAGAAAATTCAGTAATATAACCTTCAAGGTCAAGGTCATTTAAGAGCCCAAGCAAATTTGGGTTTTGATAAACAACAAGGTCTGGTCCTTAAGAATGTTCTGTTGTAATATGAAGTTTATCCTTCAAAAATAGCAAAGTTACAGCAGTTACTGCCAAAAAACAATGAAAAATTTCAATAATTTGACCTTCAAAGGCAATGTCATTAATGAGTGAAGGTCAAGGTCTTTCGGAATATTTTTAACAGTTATCTTTGAAGATTATTATGTTCAAGTTTTGAAGACAATCCATTCAAAAATAACAAAGTTACAGCCAATAATAGCCAAAAAAATGAAAATTTCAATAATTTGACCTTCAAAGTCAAGGTCATTGATGAGTGAATGTCAAGGTCTGACTGGTTATTTTTAAGGGATATCCTTGAAGATTATTATGTTCAAGTTTGAAGACAATCCATTCAAAAAATAACAAAGTAACAGCCAATAACAGCATGAACAAGCAAAATTGGACTTTTAACCTTGAAGGTCAAGGTCATTTATGGATGAAGGTCAAGGTTAGTGTGGTCTACTGAAAGGTCTTGTCCCAAGGGTTGTTGTGGCCAAGTATGAAGACAATACACCAAGAAATAAAAAAGTTATGATCCAGGTACAAGTTTTCGGACGGCAACGGCAACGGCAACGGGTACGGCAACGGCAACGCCGACCTGACTATAACAATACCTCTACTTTTTTTTTTTCAAAAAAAAAAAAAAGTCGAGCTAAAAACACCTTCTTTCCCTCCGACTGCACTTGGAACATATTTTGCAGGCCAGAAAAAAGTTCAGTCTTCTGAAACTTGTTTACAATTTATTCAAGATATTACGTTGAACAACATATTTCCTAAAACAAACATATTGTGTTTGATCTTTAATTGTTATCAACTTAATTTAAGATTCTATTAGCTCTTTAAAACTGGCATCATATCTATCTGAAATTGCATCATAAGAAGCCAAATTACAGGATAACGGAAGGGATTATCATGAATTAAAGGTATAAACTGCTGCAGTCAGGACTGTGAAGAATATTGTCTCAGACAAATACATGTTTATAATTATGATGAATACAACGACGGTCAATCGTATCAATCTGTCGGTAGTCTATGCTTAATAAGGATCAATCAGCCCTTGTAGAGTACAAAAAGCAGCTTTCGCTGTCGAGTGCGGACCCCGTACATGTCACCAGTCAAGCCCTTAAAGGGTTAATTTTGAAGCACAAAGTGGTGAATATTTACCTCGATGCAATACCCACGGAGAATAGGCCAAAACGATAAGAAATTTGAGGCCAAAAATAATCAATAACGTCGCCAAGATAAACCTAAAGTACAGTTATCGAGGTCGATATGAAAAGTATGCCCAAAAAAATATCCAAAGGAACCTGCTTTCCAGCCGTCACTGCTCTAAGACAGGGCTCACTGCACCTACACGACCTCCTCGCGTTGTCCTACTTTTTGAGCCACTCTCTCCCTCTTTAAAGGCCACCACTTTATCCTAATGTATATACGTCCCCGATCTGTAGGAAACATAGTAACATGTCTTACACGTGCATGGATCGTGGCCGGGTGCCTTGCCTTATCCACACATAGCCGTCAGAGGAAAATAGAGACGAACAACTGATGTGGTTGTTTTAAGTTTTTCATCACCCGGACACGGCATATGCCAAAATGAAAATTCACAGAGCACAGTCAGCCACGCTTCGTCCTGCAAGGCTGTCAATAAGCTATCTAGTACCCAGTTGCCTTCCACTTGCCAAGGTACTGATACTTCGCATCGAAGCAAGAGGCAGAGACAAGTGCGAATCGAACCGTAAAAACGGATTTCAGACATCAAAACGAAATATAGCTGTGCCGTCCGGAAATCAAAACCGGGTCGCCCGATTCACAGTCCAACGCTCTACCAGTAGGTAGAGCTAATCGGACGGCTTTTTTTGAGACCGTATCACTCTTACACATCGGCAGATATTGACCAATCAGTAATAAGAAATACAGGTAAACCATGGGAGACCAACAAAGACCTCTTTCTCTATGGTCCGATTCCGATGTGAACATCCATACAGATACATTTTTTTCTTTCAGATTTGACTATGAATTTTAAATCTGGATTTAACTACCCTGACACTGAGTTTCGTAATAAATCTTTTATGAAAAAGCCCAAAAGCATATAAAATGATGAAAGCGATGAATTACCACACTGTTTTGTTCATCATATTATATGAAACTGTTGCGTGAAGGTTGTCCCGTCAAAAACTAAGACGCCAATTATCGTAAGCGAATCGGTATTTCGGAACCTTATTTTCACAATCTGAGTATTAAATTATTTACAACATCATCCTTTATCGCTAGTTACTAAATTCGCAGTAATAACAGTTTAAAAATATTGAATACCGAGGATTGAGAAAAATAACGTTCTGAAAATGACCGATTTATTACGATATTGGCGGATGTTAGAATTATTTTGGCGGAAGAGCATTACAGTAAGACTACCAACATGTTTATTTGCATGTGCGATTCCAAATGCCGGGAAGGAAAAGAACCTTTTATTATACGGAGAATTTCAAGCAGTAAGTTCAGATTTGCTGGCAGGCTCGCGCTTTTTTGCAAGTACTTGAAGGTTCGATACCCAGGTGAAACTCTGTTTTTAATGTATACTTATTGTCATTCTTTTTTATATGCAACTGAAATGACAGTCACGGTAATTTTATTGCACAAAAATGATATACCAAATGGAGCGAGTATTTGAGTATTATGAGTTTAATATGCTCATGAAAAGTACTTGAACATGTTTGTCTTATATAAATGCCGAAAAGGAAGATCAAACACACTGTCGCCGCTTTTGGAGAAACTTTTTTCTGCGCTTAATAAAAAGCATTGGAATATTTTTAAATAATAAAAAAGCACATATACAGAACCAACTATAAATGAAAGCAAAATGTTTATCATAGTTGACCGATTAAACATTAACTGTATTAATTTGTTCTATGTGTATAAACAATGAAATGATTAATAACAACACATTGCTACTTGCAAAGCACTTTATAATTGAGAAATTATGAGGGTTTTATGCTCCAACACACACTTTAAATGTACAATTCAGTGCACGAAGAAGCTAAAATTTTAACATAATACAATTTATATGAAAAAAAAAAACTTCTCGCCTCCCTGTTGTAAGCGGTAGGATGGGTGATAGTCACTCCAATCACGGACAGTAATACACATGAAAATTCACTACAGCAGCAGTTCAAGCCACCGCAATCGTTCCTGAAGGCTACCAGCAGTGTAGCCATACTATTTGCCTTCACTTTCCGCAAGGAACTGAAACTCTGTACAGCCAGAAGCAAGAGACATATGCGAATAACCGTAGAAAAGCGATTTCATGATCAATCCACAACGGAATAAGGAGACCTGCGCCGTCCGGAACGAACCCGGGCTCGCCCGAGTGCCATCTAGAGCTTTACCATATATGAGCTAATACCGGCACGGACTGTGTGTTAAGCGGTGTTATACGACACGACTGTGCCCCCACCAGAGCTATTCAAAAAGTGTCCTCTTACGTACGTACGAAGTTTCAACGCATTCCCTTCTGTTGTTTTAGAGATAGCTAATTGTACACAAATGCTTAATCACACCGACACCTGGATGAGTACAATAGCTCTCCCAATACTCCAAATGATCGAGCTAAAACAAGAGATTTAGTCCGTCATTAATCTTAACAGACAATATTTAACTGCCTTAAACAGGGCACCACAGAAACGGACGGAAAGTTGAAGCGAACTTGATTCCGCATCTCTTGAGTAAATTCAGTTCATCGAAAAAAAAAAGAAATTGTGTAGCCATTTCCAAGAACAAAGTCAAACTGTTGATTAGCTTGTTGACTGCTTTTCACATACGAAACTAACAGTTGTGTTGTTGAAAGTCATAGCTTGAAAATGGAAATTCTCTGCTTCTATGCCAGAACAAAAATCTAACGTGCCATGCATAAGCACTACAACATTTAGGTGCAAAACGTTATCCATAATAACATTGCCGCTGTACAATACCAATGTCGTTTGTTTCAATATGTCTAGTTAAATGACTTCTATTGAAGGCACATTTAACATTGTTAGATTGAGTGAACGGAATCTGCATAAAAATAATGAACGAAAATCGCGTCAAACATTCGCCATAACCTTGAACTGCTAAAAGCTAAATCACATGTATACGCGGAAGCCAATTGTAGGCCGTATTGAGACAGAGTGAATTAGATTAATCGCAATAGAAGCGTTAGATCTTTATGAACTAGGCTGTCTCACGCCTCTAGAACTATAACATTATCCAGTCAAATGCGGAAATACGCTCAACGGCTAGCAGTTCAATGTATTTACTACAAGATAGACAACGGATATGTAAGTGAGATAAACTCTTGTAATAAGCATTTTTTTTAATTTATATTTTTTTTTATTTAAAGAATTGCACAGAAATAGCTAGAAGGGGGGCGTTAAAAAGATAAGTGAATTATATATAACATTAAATAAGGACGGTAAAACGAACCAATTTCAAATTGGAGAACAAACGGTCGAACAAGCAGGGACCAATCAAACCTTTAAGTAGCTATTTAGCCCAGTTCTAGCGTATTTAGCCGATCCTGGCTACCAAAAAAAAAGTTTGAATGACGTGATCACTAGGTCTTGAAACTGATATATCTGTTGCCTTTGTATTTATGTTAATACCTCAATTATAAATTTAAGAACCGTAATTTTAAAATTGTGTATCTAATAGTTTTATAAATAATTATGAAATGTCGTTTTTTCTAAATGTGTATTACAAATAATTTGATTATTTTTCCTACTGGCAGAACTCTTCTTCATTCCTGTTTTCGGACGACGAAAATGTTTTCTACATGCATAGATGTTTGGAATGGGGTCCTGTTCCTTTATAACAAGTATCTAGTGGTGTGATCATGGATTTAGACTGTCATTTCTCAGAGGAGGGGCGCATTGAACAAGTCAAGGAAACTGATGTAAAAATACTTATTCATGAGTTTTTTTACAAGTATAACGTGTAGACCTAATACTGAAACTAACAAAATTATCCAACGCAAACACGTACACCCAAAGGACGATGGTAAGGGACCCCGATATTGCAGGTAATCCAGAGAGAGTGGTCCAAGTTGTAGGTTTCGCATCGATGTAGGCACAAACTGGAGACTGAGCTACCGGTTGCAATGTGTAGACGATTTTGTGATGAGGCTTTTGTCAAAAGCGATCCTCAAATGAAGTTATGAAGCACATAAGCCTACCGATCACCCGGCAAAGATATGTCCGAAAGGTCTTTATTTTGTGTTGCATGTAAATGGTTACAACAAGTTGAAACGCTATATGGATTCTGCATCCAGCGGAGCGATCGACGGTACAGTTCTTTGAAATATCAAACAACACAATCGCCCGCATTGATACGCGTCATATTGCCTTGACACATTAAACTAATAGTCATTTTAACAGAACTGTATATCCAAGTTCTTAGTTCATTCGTCTGGTTTAATTTCAAGTTCATGTGCATGTATAGTTTTGAATATAACTGACGGATTAAGAAACGCTGTATTTCTAAAAACTTTTAACTACAGTTTAAATAATCAAGTAGCTGTGTGTTGAATTCATGAATATTTAGACTGTGTTTAATTTCCTTTAGCAAAGTAACATCAATTTTTTCGCCTTAGCAGCCTTGGTTAGGAATTTCTTCAATATAAGGGAAAATTGTTAGATATGCACTACATTTTTAAATGATCATTTTGTTAAGATTTTCAAAGTTAAAATTACTTTAATTTATAGGTATGATTTTATTTGATGTTTTTAAAACATGATATGATAATTCATTTTGATATCTTTTTTCAATGTAGATAAGAGTTGCTTGTTTCAGGTTTTGTTCATATCGTTCGTCCGCTGTGTATTTTTGAGGCTTTGAAAAGTTCGTTCGACATGGCGACGAGTGAAGTTTCGTAAGAAGCCAACCATTAAAAAAGTACTAGGTGGCTCTGTGTATCCAAATTTATTTCTTCAGAATAATTGTTAGCATATCATCCGTGAATGGTATCATACGAACTTTTTTCTATAATTATTTGATGCAGACCTACAGATATCATTGATCTTTACGAAAAAATATAATTCTAACAGAGCTGAAGTATTAACGGTTTCTGAAGTGTGCACGTGGGTATGATATTGACAAGTTCTTGTAGAAATTGTGATATTCTTTTTTGTGATAAGTGAGATACGTGTCTTGTATCATGTTTTGCAGTTTACTGTTACTTGAATAAAGTTTTATGTATGATAACGGAGTTATGTTTCCTTCTTTTAGCTCTTTCAAAACTGATTTTTTTACATTTTAATAACTAAGTTGTAATGTCTAAGTTCTAATAACTAAGTTCTAAGAACTTAGTTCTAATGTCTAAGTTCTAATAGCTAAGTTCTTATAGCTAAGTTCTAATTTCTTAGTTCTAATGTCTAAGTTCTAATGTCTAAGTTCTAATGTCTAAGTTCTAAGAACTAATTTCTAACGTCTAAGTTCTAAGATAGTTGGACCATGTTTAGGCCACTTTGTAAGACCTGTTTGAAGCCCTATATTCCAATCGATCGAGACAGGGTCTCAGCTTTGTTATACTCCGATTTTGTCTGAACCGCATTGTTATACATGTTGGCCCGCGCATTTAAACACACGTCCTTACTGAAAGGCATGCGCAAGTGCAGATGTATTGTGTGAAAATCAGTTGAAATGGTTCTTCTGATGTTGACACTTCTTTGAACAAAAGGCCGACACACACACACGCACAGAACAATAACAATCAATAAACGTACTTCATATAAACCAAAATTGCTTTTGCAATCTGTGATTTGTCTCATCACTACAATTTAAAGATCCTGTGACACAATTTTATGGTTTTAAATCATAAATACGATGCTCAAATTAAGATTTATCAATATTGTACGTTCCAAAAAGCATTATTTATAAAGATATTACCGAATTTAACATTTCATGTTAATGAAGGGAGGTAATAAAAACTTTATTTTCTATAAAGTTTAAGTCAAATCTTACAATAAGAAATGAATGCATATATTTTAATGATTACATATAATGTGCACAAATATATGGTGGCTGATTTGTGCCATTCGTGTTTTCGCCCCGCGACCCCGCCCAGCGAAAAGTCGAGAATTAATAAGTTTAAACGGCGGGGTCGAGGAGCAACAACACACTTATTACGGAGGGCGCGAGGCGAAGTTTAATAAATAAAACTTCGCCCCGCGGGGGCGCAGGACGAGATTTTAGAAATAAAACAGCGGGGGCGCGGAGCGAAAACACGCTTTTTAGCGCTTATAAGCATGTTTTCGCTCCGCACCCCGCCATTTTAACGTGTTAATTATCGACTTTTCGCTTGGCGGGGTCGCGGGACGAAAATCCGCTAATAATCGGGGGCACGCGACGAAGTTTTATTTATTAAACTTTGCCCCGCGCCTCCGCTAATAAGCGTGTTTTCGTCCCGCAACCCCGCCGTTTATTTCTTTAATCTTGCTCCGCGCCCCCGCGGGACGAAGCTTTATTTATTAAACTTTGCCCCGCGCCCTCGCTAATAAGCGTGTTTTCGTCCCGCAACCCCGCCGTTTATTTCTTTAATCTCGCTCCGCGCCCCCGCGGGACGAAGCTTTATTTATCAAATTTCGCCCCGCGCCCTCGCTAATTAGCGTGTTTTCGCTCCGCGTCCCCGCCATTTTGACTTGTTAATTTTCGACTTTTCGCTTTGCGGGGTCGCGGGGCGAAAACCCGAATGGCACAAATCAGCCACCATACAAATATTTGCAGTACATATTTTGCATATTCTTCGATGTTGAAAAAAGTTTTATTTGCATAATTATGTACATATATATATATATATAGTTTCACTTAGTGTGGTTTACCACTTTGATCACAACAAAGGTAACATGCAACTATAGCCACAATAATTGCATGAGGGTTTTATAAAATCGCTATGGATTCTTTCATTATATTTATGCACGCTTTATATCTAGTATTATAGCTTAGCCTAGTTATACAACAATTGCTTGAAAAGCCATCATTCGGTACCCTGCCAATTTGACGGCCATAAATGTAATTGTTTCATTATATTGTTTCTATTCAGTAATGAAATGTCCTTGTGAATATACTGATGACGCCAATTTGAAGCCAAGAGCAAGTCACACCATTAATCATTTGTGCAGAATTATGCACTTTTGTCACCTTAGGAAATTGTAGCAAATGGCACTTTATTTCATTTAATATACATATGTATCATGGTAACCCAAATCAGTATTAAAACGCTGATAATTTCATCAAATATTAATACAGAAGTAAAAATTAAGGCAATGGTTATCTTTTATTTAAGTGGCCACTGTGATCTTGACCTGGTAAAAATGGAAACATGGAAGAATTCGCCGTTGATACAAAGTGAACATAAATGTAATTTTAAATGTTGAATAGACACACAATTTAATCGGACCATTTATTGAAGCTCTGACTACACCAGGCGTTCCTCATAAACAGTAATCTTGAAACAGTTCAATAGGTTTTTAACAAGTTTCCAGGCATCATTTAGCACAAAAGGATAATATTTGGGGTCTAAAATCACATAAATCTATGTAAGAATATAATATATAATATAATTAGTATAATAATTAATAAATAATATAATTTATTATTAATAATTATGAATGACAACACCAAACCCAATTACATGTTCATTGTAAGTAATTGTAAATGCTCCACAATCATCTGTAAAAAAAACAAGGTACAATGTTAACGATTCGTTTAATGGCTTCAAAGGCTTTCCGTTATTCGACGACAACACTCAAACACATTTTTCGGTTTCGTTTCAATGAGGCCGTGTAAGTGATATGGCACATCTGTATGTCTTCTTGTTCAAAACGATGACAAAAGTTATGCCCACCATAAATTCGACGTACAAAAAACATTATATCAGGTCTTCCGAAAGGTATTTCAAAACTCCTTTGGGTTTAGCTTACATGTATAGTTCTGCTTGGATCAAATCCATACAACAATATCTTAGACATCCAATGTGTACACGATTTACTATATCTAAACTTTGAATGAATGAGATCCTTGAAAAATGAAATCCACTAGTGCAACCTTGTCTTCGAAGTAATCTCTACCAGTATTCTAAACGCTGATTTGCTACACTTTTTCCATATATAAAACTATTCAACCATGATACGCTTTCTGTGCCGTTATATTTGAGAATTTTCAGTTACTCTCATATGTCTGGGTAGTATGACGTTTTCAATGCCGGCGAGTTGTTGCTGTTTGATACTGTTTGAGCCAGAAAATGAGTCTACTGTACAGATCGCTCCGAGGATGCAGAATCAACATGACTTTAACTTGTCGTAACCATTTACATGCCACAACAAGTTGATCGGTATGCGCCCCTTGGGAATGGCAGCTAAATATGTGATTACAACACTTGTTTCTTGTGTATTAACAAACAGCCAAATACTAATTTATATTTTCGTCGTCCGGAAAAGGGATGAAGAAGATTCTGAATAGGAAAAATAATCAAATTATTTTGATACACATTAGAAAACCGACAGTTTTTAATTATCATAAAACTAACCGATACACAATTTTAAACACTGTTTTAAATACTGTTCAACGCTTGTGTCATTCATCGTAGATTTTTTGGTAGCCATGTTCGGCTAAAATAGCTAGAACTGGCTAAAATAGCCACTTATGGAGTTTGTAACAGCCTGTTGAAGATAGCTTCGTCGACCTTTGTCTCCTACTGAAATTGATTGTTTTTTTGGTCCTTATATATAATATATAATAACTTAATATTTTAACGTTCTAGCTATATCTCTTCAATTCTTTAAATTAAAAAATAAAATTAAAAAAAAAGAAATAAAAAAGTTACCTCACTTACATCTTATTTCCTATCTTGAAGTTAATATGGCGTTTTCCCGCCTATACGGAACCTCTATAAGTTCTAAGAGCTAAGACCTAAGTTCTAAGATATAAGTTCTAAGATCTAACATTTAAGTTCTAACTTCTAACTCAAAACGGCCTCAATGGGCTTCCGTAATGTAAATAGTTTCTTTGGTTTTATATTTTCAAGAACATACATTATTTTCAATTAAATCTATTTATTATTAAATATCTGTTCATTACATTTAATAGTCGTATAAGTCAGATACAGTTACTCGTATTTTCTTCAAAAGTGTCTTCCTACAGACGTGAAGAAGACAGTTCGCTAGGACAAACAACAATTTATCATTTGTTGTTTATCCTAGCTGTATCCATTGCATATAGTGTTATTTAAAAAATGAGCTACATATATTCGGGCGAACAATTATGTACCCGATAAATCATATTTTAACTAGATTTTAACTCGTTTTGCATGAGAAACCCGCTGAACGACAAAATTTATTTATATTTTATGAAACCTTTCAGTGTAATTTTATAGACTTTCATGTCAAGACGTTGAAAAAATAGTTTTCTTTATTTTTGATATGACTATAATTCAGCAAAATTTACCCGAACGTGTTATTGGCATGCTTATTGCAGGTATGACGATGAATACCGTCGCTATGAATATTGGATGTCTACTCGTGCTATTCGACACCTTAGGCAACGTTTTCAAGCAACAGGGCGGACAGAATATCAGCCACGTAGTGGAGGTCCGGCGCGTGCCGCTATATTCGGAACACCCCCAGCGCAATCACTTCCAAACTGCCACAGCTACTGCTGCTAACACACCTGGTACACATAACAACCGTATATCTGCCCAAACTGTGCACGATCCCTTTAGCGTTGGTGACTACATGGGCGTCCACCATACGTTGTTTGTGTTTTATGGCCACGTCACCGCGTAAATTGTGAACATACCAACGCTGGCTTAGACAATAAAAGCATTCTTTTCTCTGAGGAGTCGAGGTTTTTCATTCATTGAGCTGATGGCAGAGTTTGAGTATACCGTAGGAGAAAAAAAACGTTATGTCGACTACTGCTTACTTTAACAAGAAAAACTGAATCGTTTTAGGTATTAAGGTTCTGTCTTGGTCGGGTATTTCACATGGCATCCCGCCTTTACCGAAGGGAATTTGAATGCCCATCGCTACCGAAATGAATTTCTTGTGAGGCATGTTATCCCACTGTAAGCTAGGGACACTGTGAATTTCCTCAGGGCGGATAACATTGCATTTATTAGTGACTGGCCTGTTAAATGTCCTGATCCAAATCCCAGTGAACATCTTAATTAGGGATAATTTAGACCAGCATTTTTGACGTCGCCCTATTCCACCGTCAAATGCCATTCAGTTAAAACAATCCTTAATTCAGGAATGGAACAAGCGAAATATCTTTAATCATCTTAATGGCGTCTTCAAAATCCGTTACAATTTCTGACAAAAACTACAAAAAAAAAATTTATTGTTCATGTATCCATGTTTTTTGAGAAATAATGTCATCACTTTTGTTTGCATGTTTATCATGTATTTGTGGTAATGAAAATGTTATACTTACAATACTTAATCAAGCAATATTGGATATGTAATGGATACAGTACGAGTTTTTCTTCAAAAGTGTCTTCTTACAGATGCGAGAAGACAGTTTGCTAGGATAAACAACAAATTGTCCGAGGCGAAGCAGATGATAAATTGTTGTTTGTCCTAGCGAACTGTCTTCTTCACGTCTGTAAGAAGACACTTTTGAAGAAAAAACGAGTAACTGTATCTGACTTATACGACGTTTAAGTGTAAAGAACAGATAAATAAATAAACACAATTAATTATAATAGATAAAATTGAAATTAAATGTAAAAAATATAAAACTATAGAAAATATTTGCATGGCCTTATAGGTTTTGTAAGCAAATTGTATTCGCACGGAATTTTCGTGCACTTATTTCAATCGGACAGAATTCACTTTCATTCATGATAAACACTGTTAAAATGTCTGCCTTTATCAGAGAGATCTTTTATGTTATTCAACATTGAAACCGTCTCTGAACATGTTTTGAGGATAACGTTTTGGACCCCAAAGTTGGTAAGTTTCCTTATTCACATGCTTAGCTTAGCGCATAATCAGCTGTATATGGCTGATGATTTGTGTTTGGGGGGTGGGGGGCTGGGACAGTAAATGTTAATGTTAATTTAGTCAATGCTAAAATCAACAGTTACAATGTTCCTGGAAATGGCCATCCAATTTATTTGATTCATAACTCGATTAACTTAGTTGCGCTATCTGGTTCGCTACAACTTCCTATCAGTTTCTATGGTGTCCTGATTTAAAATTGACTAAATCTTTTGTTTTAGCTCGACAACTCACAAAATAGGGAAAGCTTTTGTAATTGTGAATTTTGACAGAACTACGGCAATTTTTGAAGATAAATGTGTTTACATTATTCAGGCTCTTGCTTTATTATCAAGCACTAAGACTAGTCAAACGCACTAGCTCTTGTTAATAGATAAGTTAGGGAGATTTAGCATTCTCGTTCGAAGACTTTTCTTTATTGACACTGATAATAAGTTAATGTTCTCGAAAGAAAAATGCGAACATTAAGGTTAAAGCTGCTTGCCTCAAGATGAGTCAAAATATTTCAATAAAATCAAACATCAGAAAAGTGTACAATGATTTAAGGAAAAGTAAAATGATGCAAGATTCTAGTAATACAAGAAATACAATGTTTTACAAGTTATGTGCGGTTAAGGACTGATTTTTCAGTATTCACAACTATATTTCTATTGCGTTACTAACACAGTAAAGCATATTTATGCATATTTTGACCACTTTTTTGTAATTTACGTGGGCTGTAAGTGCCATTGATAATGTGTAAATTGCTTCCTTTATATTTAACATTCAAATACATTTTCAAACTTTTCATGAAAATTAGCAAGAACCTTGAGGCATGCTGCTTTTATCATCGCGAAGATTTTTTACATTTTGATTCGCACCAGGATTTAAGTATGAGAAAGTATAAGCATGAGACAAATTCAACGTTGTATAGCGCGAAAAAAGTTTCTTGCGAGAATGTGAAAACTATTGCCACTTTTTCTATGAAAATACAGAAAGAGGGGTTAGACTTTAGAATTGAACCGGGTGATGCTCCCCGAGAAGGTTCTGGACACAGGAAAGTGTAAAAAAATGAACAAAGGGCAAAAACTCCAAAATTAGGCAAGGCGGAGTTATGTTTTTTTGCACTGCACTTCTATTCAATGAGATCTATCTATCTATAAAGTTTCCTGATGATACCAGAGTTATATCCCGGGTAAAATTCAAAGTGTAAAAATGAACAAAGGACAATAACTCCAAAATAAGACTAGGTTTTGTGTAGGTTCTTTAAGCATTGCAGTTCTATCCAATTATATCTAGCTACTTATAAAGTTTCATGTTGATATCTCTAGTAGTTTTAAAGTTATGTCCCGGACAAAAGTCAAAAAGTAAAAATAAACAAAGGGAAATAACTTCAAAATAAGGCAAGGCAGAGAAATGATTCTTAAGCACTGCACTTCTACCCAATGAGACCTATCTATCTACAAAGTTTCATGTTGATATCTCATAATTTTAGAGTAATGTCCCGGACAAAGTTCAAAGTGTCAAAATGAACAAAGGGCAATAACTCCAAAAGAAGGCAAGACAGTGTTACAGTTCTTGTGCACTGCAAACCTACCTAATGAGATAAATCTACTTACAAAGATTCATGTTGATACCTCTTATAGTTTAAGAGTTATGTCCCGGACAAAGTTCAAAGTGTGAAAATAAACAAAGGGGAATAATTCAAAAATTAGAAAAGGCAGAGTTACTGTTATTGTTCACTGCACACCTACCCAATGAGATCTATCTACCTACAAAGTTTCATGTTGATACCTTTTATAGTTTTAGAGTTATGTCCTGGACAAAGTTCAAAGTGTAAAATAAACAAAGGGAAATAATTCAAAAATTAGGCAAGGCAGAGTTACATTTCTTGTGCAATGCACACCTACTCAATGAGATATATCTACCTACAAAGTTTCATGTTGATACCTCTTATACTTTTAGAGTTATGTCCCGGACAAAGTTCAAAGTGTAAAATAAACAAAGGGGGATAATTAAAAAATTAGGCAAGGCAGAGTTACGGGTTTTAAGCACTACACACCTACTCAATGAGATCTATCTACCTACAAAGTTTCATGTTGATACCTTTTATACTTTTAGAGTTATGTCCCGGACAAAGTTCAAAGTGTAAAATAAACAAAGGGAAATAATTCAAAAATTAGGCAAGGCAGAGTTACATTTCTTGTGCAATGCACACCTACTCAATGAGATATATCTACCTACAAAGTTTCATGTTGATACCTCTTATACTTTTAGAGTTATGTCCCGGACAAAGTTCAAAGTGTAAAAAAAACAAAGGGGGATAATTAAAAAATTAGGCAAGGCAGAGTTACGGTTCTTAAGCACTGCACACCTACTCAATGAGATATATCTACCTACAAAGTTTCATGTTGATACCTCTTATACTTTTAGAGTTATGTCCCGGACAAAGTTCAAAGTGTAAAATAAACAAAGGGGGATAATTAAAAAATTAGGCAAGGCAGAGTTACGGTTCTTAAGCACTGCACACCTACCCAATGAGATCTATCTGCCTACAAAGTTTCATGTTGATACCTTTTATACTTTTAGAGTTATTTCCCAGACAAAGTTTAAAGTGTAAAAGTAAACAAAGGGGAATAATTAAAAAATTCGGCAAGGCAGAGTTACGGTTCTTGTGCACTGCACACCTACTCAATGAGATCTATCTACCTACAAAGTTTCATGTTGATACCTCTTGTTGTTTCAAAGTTATGTCCCTGACAAGATAAGGGGACGGACGGACGGACGGAAAGACGGGCGGACGGACAAGGCGGCGACTATATGCTCCCCCGAAATTTTTCGGGTAGCATAAAAAATAGCATGTCAATAGGAGACCTGTCTTCAACTGGCCCAAACAGGACACCGTATATTTCAACTGTATTAAATCCACGTGGAAAGTAACGGTTATTTAAAAGTGTCTTCTTACAGACGTAAGAAGACACTTTTTGAATAGCTCTGCTGGGGGTATAGTCGTATAAGAAAGGCATTATACATCTGAATGAATTTTTTTTTCTTTTTCCTTTTATTTTACTGAAAACATTAATCTCATTTAACTGTTCTTTTTTGTTCTTTCATGTAAAACTATCAAAAACATTTTTTTTAAATTTGCATTCGGAACATGCTATATATAGACCATTACATTTTTCAACTATATTGTCGGTTGAAAAGATATGTGGAGTGGTTTCAGAAAACATTCTGTGATACCGTAGCCCTTTGAACAGGAATATGTCAGATGTTTTAAAAATGTGTGTTTAAAAAGATATAGCTTAGAATTCACATATGAAAGCTATATGTAGATGAAACTTCTTTTATTGTAGAAACATTGTTTACTTTTACAGTACAAAGTTAGACATATTTTGTGTTTACATCAAATAACTTTTTTATGAATGTTAGATTTCTTATAATACCTTTTTATTATTTCATACATTATTATGAAATACGCAACTTATTTGTTTAATCACAATCTTACACTTACTTGTCGATGTTTCTAATACAAATGCTAACATAATGTAACTGTTGAACAGGATAAATAATATTAGATTTGTAACAAGCAAAGATTAGCTGAAAATTTCATTTTATTTCTTTTTTAAATTGACTTGTTTTCTAAAATGACGTTTCAGTATTGAATATAGCTCTAATGACTAGGCTTAATTTGTTTCTGTGTCTTTTTTTTTTATAAAATCATTGCGTTAAACTGTATGCAAGCACAAGTAAGCATATTGCGTATTTGAAGCTGCTAATATTTTCCTGTTTGTTGAAGTTTTTTGTGTTGTTTTCTTTCCTTTTTTATTTCTTTTTTATTATTGTTGTTGTTGTTGTTGATGGTGTGGTGGTGTTGTTGTTTTCTGTATGATTCACGTGAATCATTAATCCTTGCTTTATCATAACTTTTATAAAAAAATGTATATGCATCCTATTACATAAATAACTATAGGGTTTGGGTTGTTTTTTATTTGTGAATGTATGTAAAATATCTATGAACGTCAATTTGGGAGGTAGTTGGTTGTTGGATATTCGAATAACCAACTATATACTAGCTGGTAGTTAGTTAATCGTTCTTTCTAACTACATGTATTTCACAGCTGGTAGTTGGTAATGTAGCACTCCACACTAAAGTTTCCGCCGTCAATGTCCTACAAGCAATATGTCTGATAAATCTGATCCCAAACTACACAACCTGGAAAAAGAAAACACATTTTGTTAATAACATATATGTCATAACATTGCAAATCTGTAATGAAATCATCCCATGTGCAACAGCCAGGCAGTTAAAAAAATTCCAATTCATTCCGTAAAAGCCAAAAATCTATAGTGGTCCGAGACCCAAAACAACATTTTTCGTCCCTCCGGCAAAAAATACCTGCAAATATACGGTCTACAGAAACTCTGTCACTGCTTTAGCAACTCCCTATACATGCAAAATATCACAAAGAAATAGGTGCTTGGTCTTGTAGATATTTTTTACTATTGCTGAAAGTTTGTACCCCCCTGTAAAATTACTTGTTCTCATCGAGCATGCTGTTTAAAAGCAATGTTTAGAAACAATGGCGGCTTTGACATCAACAATTATCAGCATGTGATTTCTAACCATGTTTTCGAATTTGCCAATGATCATATTACATGTCACAAAAACAAATTTCATGCTGAAAATGCATTTTAAAGACAACCAGTCATTTAAATCCACAATAGTCACTATATCCATGAAACCCTGGCCATTCGAAGCTGTGGCTTCATTTAGTGTGGTGTGCTGCCTAAATCGGCATGAAAAGTTCCAACACGTTATACATTTATAAACACAGAATAAAGGTGATTCGCGCGAATCTCCAACTAACTACCGAATTCGGATATTACATGTATTCGTCTGAAAACAATAAGTATATTTATGTAACAAATGTTACGGTTATATAACGATGTATGTCTTTTTTATAATAAGGTTACATCCCCTTCACAATAAATATACCAGGGGATTCAGTTGGTTATTCGTATGAATCCCCAACTGCCTACAAATCACTTGCAATCAATTATTGAGTTATGATGAATGTTCTTAAATTTAGGACGAATGGCGTGATCTGCTTGTAAACAGACATTCAGCCAAGAATTATAAAACAAATTGACAAGATCTTATATTCTTTAGGAACGATCAAAACCATTTGTTTTTTATAATATCAAATCAACGAACAACCTGGCACACATTTCAGAAACACAGAGACCTTTAAAACATGCGCAAACAAATGTGTTACATCTCAAACTGTGACTGTGCTTTAGTTGTATAATTGACAATGATTATAAATTAATTTTAAACTCTACATTATTACAATTTATCATGTATTCTTGATCCAAATACAAAAAAATAACAAAAGTTTACCATCTTGCTTGATAAACGTTAAACTTTTGTATCAGTTATATAAAACAGCAACAGCAAATATGTTTTCATCAGTTACAGAACAGTTTAATAGCCATTCCTTTAATAAAAAAATATATAAAACCAAAGAAAAGCATACAATGTATTTGAAAAAAATGGTTAATTGAAGATTTGATAAAAATAGAGAGAGGGTGTTTTCATAAAATATTTGTAATCTATCAATTAGGCTTCCTTAGTTTTTCACATCATAAACATCTATAGATGCAATTCCGAACATTTGTGAAGAGGTTTACTATCCAAATTAGGAAATATAATTATTTCAAGTTGTAAAACTATCATAGTTTAACACAAAATAGTACATACAAATTTGCGAATACATGTATAAATTACTTCAAGTATTTTCAAAAAAAGAAAAGAAAAGAAAACCTTAATCTGACAGACAAAAGAATAAAAAAATGAACAATATTCCCAGTAAGGCTTAAACCCACACTCAATGTAATCGAAAATGAATACTCTCCAGAAAGGATGTTCTGCAATAGGTATCTAAAATTTCCATGCATAAACCCTGATACTCAATGCATGCTAAAGCCCGCCTTTAAAGTTTTGTGTAAACCAATTACAAACAATTAATAATTGACGTTTTAACCAAATTTACATGCTTTGTTGGTTGCAATAATTGGTTATTTACTCTGTATATGATGGGGATTTTAACATTTGTAATTTCAAAACAGGATGTCAACAGAAATATGTCTAATTTATTTTAGAAAATTGGCTGATATCATCAAATGAAATGAAAACGATTTTGTGTACGTACTTACGTTACTTTTTTAACAATGTAGAGACCACTCCCGAAACTTACTGAAATATGCAAGGTTGTTTCAAATTAAAGCAGCACGCCTCCAGATTCATGCTAATTTTCATGAAAATTTTAAAAATGCATCTGAATGTGTAATATTGTGAAATAATAAAAAAAAAGCAATTTACACATTATCAATGGCACTTATAACCCAAGTAAATTACCAAAAAGTGGTCAAAATGTGCATAAATAGCCCTTATACTTCGTTAGTAACGCAGTAGAAATAAAATCGGAAATAATGAAATAATCAGTCATTTATCGCACATAACATGTAAAATATTACTCGAATCTTGAATCATTTTACTTTTCCTAAAATCTTAGTACATATTTCTCAAATTTGATTTTATTAAAATAATTTGACCAATCTGGAGGCATGCAGCTTTAAAGTCTATTGCTTCGTTCAAATTCATACCCATAAATGCTTTTCATATATTTCATTTGTTTATATACTTTAGTTTAATAATATTTCACTGCATATATATAAATGCAACATTATCGTGGGCCCTTCCCTGTTTATTCTCGTAGATATAACTTTAAATGGTACGTTTAACAAAAATATACTAGGTATTTGATGACTTCGTGAACCTTCTTGAAAATAAAACCATCTATATATTTGCATGCCCAATTGTCGGAAGTAGTGTTTAAGTGTATAAAGTTATAATATTTGAGAAGAAATATATTTGTATTCTTCCTAAAGAACAAATCGAGAATGTATGACGGTTAAAACCTACTTTTTAAATAGCAGCATAATATTGTGTTATGTAACATTTTTATTATGTGTACCTACAATGCATATATTCATGTGTGTTGATAAACAGAATCATTCTTTGTTATAAATCTTTCTATAATAAACCATAAAATCACGAAAACAACATCAATGTTATTACAATAGTTTATTATAAATAGCTTAATTATATCCTCTTAAGTCACGTGAAGTGCACACGCAGCAAAATACAAGAAAGTATGGCGAGCGATCGTTGACCATTTGTCATCAGTGTTAAAATACTTTCTGTAAATTCCTTTCTTATTTCCGTCTTAAAAAATGTATATAAATCATTAATTCTAAAATCAATTTTCGATCTGCCTTATATAATCAAAAGAAAAACAAAATAAGATAAATACTGAATGTTTCATCATCCTTTAAAACTAAACGTGTATGGTTTATATTTTATCTACAAAAGCCAAGCTGTCGCCTGATACTTTTATAGCGCTTTTAAGTGGTTTAAGATTCTATCGATAATGACTTCCAAACTTTGCTTGTTAGTGAGTCAATGTGTCTTTCTTGAGACGAAGGAGCATAATATTATTTTGATACCATATGACACTTGAATGTTTCATAACATATCCACGTACAAAAACAATGTATAAACGTAAATGGGGAAGAATACAAAATAGACGTTAATATATAGCTAATCATCCGACAAATAAATTGCACATTTCCAAGACATTATTTAAAAAAACCATTTATATTGGCAGAATATATATATCTTTTATAAAGATTCACAACAACTTTTGGTTCTTCATTGCTAGTTACAAATTTATGTTCAATAGTAGTTTATTACATCATCCGAGTTTTATGCAAAAACGCCTTTAAATCGCTTAAACAGCAATGAAAACATTAAAAGATGAATGGAAATTGTGCAGCAATTTTTCATGCCCCATTTAGCACCGGCTTACGAAGTATTCATAGTCTTCACGGGAACTATGGCCTAGAACGATTAACAAAAATATATCAACATTGAGATGGAGTCAGGAGTAATGTAATGAATGACCCTAGGCTATTTGCAAGTAGGTACTCGTAGCTTACTTCCTCTTCCTTCTTCTACATAAATCATTTCAGCTGAATCGCAAAATAATTAATAGTTTTCACAAAATTTCTTTATGAAAACAGTGAAACGATTTCTGAAAAAGGCAAACAATTGACTATTCCGAACAAGTATCACCTGACGTCATGCATAATTGTGTTTTATGATTAACAATAAATAATAATATAAATAATAAATACAAGGAAGTGTATGTATTTTAAAGGAATCGAGACCATTAATATATAAAAACACTTGTAAATGACGCATATCCTTGACGACGGAACAACAATACAAAGCACATGCTTGCTATTATTTTCTGATTTTTATTACATTTCTATTAAACGACATACCACATGGTCTATAGAATTTGTTTGTTTGTTTGTTTTATTGTTTGCTTGTTTGTTGGATTTTAAGGCACTTTAATTGACACTGTAAAGGTCATATGGGGATTTTACCAGTGGATGAAGACCCTCAGGTGTCCCTTAATTTGTGCATTATTTTCAGACACGAGCGTCTATAGTAACATACATGTCCACAAAACAACGAATTTCATCTTCTGGAAGCCAGTACTTATCAAATGTGCACAACATAGACAGGAAACGGCAGTTTATGTTTCTGTCTTCAAAGCGTGAAAACAAAACTTAATGTATTTTCATTGGAGATGAAAATCAACTGTGACAATTAACAATTACGATCGTGCACAATTACTATAATTGCAAAGGCATGAAATGGTTTTCCGTGGGTGCAGTTATGGTAAGGAAATTTCACCAACAAAATCGACATCCTGTACGCAGTGTCATGTAATTGTATATCTAAATCATCTGAATACAGTCACATGTATATATAAAAATAACTGCTAAATTTGGGATAGGAATTTTAGTTTAAAAAGGTACGGTCCAAAGGGAATTCGTCACACAAGCTATTGCATTCGGGCGAAATAGAAATAGTCGTTAGAACTATAGAAATAGCCTTTAGAACTACAAAGTTCAATTACAAAGTAAATAAATTACATTTGTGCGATTTAAAAAAATATTTATGAGCTATAATTCTTGGTAAGTTTTGGTAAATTTAGTTTTATTTTAAATTAATATTACTGTATGTAACGATTAGTTTATGACAATCTAAACTATCATCTTTAAGTTATACATAGATCTTTACTACGATTCTGTCATATCTATTTTTGTATGATTTACAATAAGCTATATTTACCCTATCAGAAATAACATAAAAAATAACCGTTTGCTTTCCGAGATATATAAGAAAAAATACCTATTTGGATATATACTGTTAAAGTTAAAATCGTTATCATTAAAACAAATGTAAATCATGTAAGAGCTGAAAATTAATACATATTTAACAGTCGACGAGCACGAAACTGAAACTATGCTGGTTTAAAAATAAAATGATACTCATACATCTGATATCTTACTGAACATTCAACAGTTTGTTTATATAACATATTAATTTTTGGCTATTTATTTTGCATAGAAAAAAATGAAGATCAACACAGCCGTAGGAATTTTATGGATGGTTTCAATGTTAGTCATAAACAGATCCGATGGGGTGTGCTTAGGATGGACTGGAAGGTGTTACTCCGGACATAGGTCATGCCAAGGAATAACATCGGGGTTTAATTCATTTGCCCAGAGCTGTTCAAATCAATGTTGGACTTTGGGATATGTGAACGGAAGGTGCAAACAAGTAGATGAACCTAGAGCGTATAACTGTACGTCGAGATCGAGACACACTTGGATATGTATGTGTACCCATAGTCGACCGGGATGGACGCATAGTTTCTGTCCACAAACTTAGTTATCAGTTAATTTATTGAAAGTTGTCAAAGGACATGAGCACATGAGGAAATACAAGTGTAAGAAACTAATTTTAAAACTGAAATCTCAAAACAAACTGGTACAAGACCTTAAATGACTTGCACATGTAAGAAAGAGTACTGACATCTAAATTTAAAAGTATTGCTTGATAATAAATTAGAAATTAAGGGAATTATAGTGCATTGTCGTATAAAAGAATTCGATTCTATACCGTTGTTAACATAAGCCTTTTAAAGTTGATCTTTGAAAAAGTTTTAGGACAGTTTGAAACCAGAGATAAATATTTAACATTCAAATGTGAGAAGTAAGTTAAATGAATGATCAAACAAAATTATTGATAAAAGCATCTTGAAGTTATGATTTTGGTCAGCAAAAACGAATCGTGTACATGTATATTATTTAAGAATGTAACGAATATTTTGCACTACATGTTTGTAACAATTCCGAGTACTGCCAAATTGCATCTGTACTATAGCCATTTATTTATATTTTCATACTTTTTATCTTTTAATATTGTTATTTATGTTTTATTTATTTCTTTTGAATAAATATGTTTATGTTTTTTCACAGTCAAGTGTTGTATGATAAATCGAGTTTTTTAAATGGTGATATTATTTTAATGAAGTATAACTAAGTTTATTTGTACACCGACAAACATTTCAACTTTACAGGGCATGACACTCCATAAAGCGATTTGCATATATATATATTTACATCACATATTCTATTTTTAACTATCTTTTGTATAAATCAAACCACTTAGCTGTAAACATTCATTGGACGGTTATAAATATCTAAATTGAATGAATAAAGCCTACAATGATAAAACTTCCGCATTACTTAATCAGTACGGTAATTATTTACTTTGAGTGTAAAGCTTTGACGATCGATTGCTAGATTTATTTTACTCCGTAATTGACAAAGTTGTCAATCGAACAAAAGAAAGTATGAATAAGCCGGACTGTAATGTGAGTTTTACCCATTGTAAACAAAAGCGAAGATCACGAAAATTACATGTGAAATCGGAAACAATTTTTCCAAGTTTTCCTTTTTGCAAACGTCCCCCCACAATTGCATACCGTTCATGAGTAAAAGGGATAAAATGAAGATTTCCAAGTTTTCGATAGAAGCTAATGGCCGGGCGGAAGACTTTAGCAACACTGGATAGCTCTTTAGGGTAATGTTCCAACACGACAACATAATTTCAAAGGAGGTTAGTCAAATCCTGGCTTACTGAAAATCTGTCGTCAGCGTAATATGAAAACGATCATCGCAACATTACAATTTTCAGCGTTAAAACTACATGCGACTACAAATAATTCTGATAAAAAGGCGCCAAACCATAAAAACGACATAAAACTAGCATTTGAGATCCACACTCATGTTGTATACTAGCTTAGGGGTATTGATATTATACAAAGGAAAATCTAAATAGAAATGTTTGCAAATCTGGCATATTTTTTTTACAAACTAAGCTGCGTCTTTTCTTTGATTGAAAGTGGAATGAGACTATTTGTTGCTACTGATGTATATATCACATAAATAATTGGATTAAATATTAACAATACAAATACATAACATTTTCTCAAATGGACATAGGTTGACGCGCTCTTCATTATATTTTAATATATACAAATGTATCCCCATAAGCGCCCTGCTTGCTTCCATAGCAAGGAAAATGGCGGCCAACATTCGATAAAGCATTTATATTTTCTATTCAAATCATTTATCATTTTGCGATAATTACGTTTTAAATGATTATTATTTACAAAAGATATTGGTTTTAATGAGTTTATTCAAATGAAACTTAAACAAGCTCTCAATTAATTTAGATATTTCAAACTGACAGGTAAGGCAAACTTTTCAAGATAAGCATGGTCCTTGATAAGGTTAATCATGCACACATATAATATAGGCTGTCATTTTTAAGGAGTGGTGTCCTGGACAGATTGGGTTTAAGGTCGTACACTTCAAACCACTCGTCTAAAACATCTGTAGGGTAGAAACCGGTCATTGACTTTGGATTCTTTACCGTTTGCGCCTGTAATAACGCACGGAGACACACCTGGGATCTATCTCCACCAGTAAAACTAGAACGTCGAATGTGACTTTTTCTGTGTTGATGCGACGTAAAAAAAATCCTAACCAAAAGGAAAATTTAGTTACGTATCTAAACATATGGATTTCATTTTCACAGAAATACAAATATTAATGCATCTAGAAATGACTCATAATGAAGACTTTTTAAGAGACCAATATAATTGGCAGAAGAAAACAATAAAATAAGGGTTGGTGGCTGGCAACTTAAATATTATAAAATTATACGATTTGTTCAAAAAACTCTACAAATGTAACAGAATATATAATATTTTTAGAAAAAATTCATTCGAGATTGTAGGACAATGCGAAGAAAAAAAATGACAAGAAGACAAAAAGTAAGGTTAACCCACAAAAAGTACATATCTAAAATTCGTACTGTACATTCTATAATGATCATCCTTTTTCATGAAAGATAGCAATCGGATATCTGAGGATATTACATCAGCTTACTTGAAGTACTTCTACTTAAAACCGCAAATGCTTTCAGATAATATCTTGTTTACATCATCCAGCAATAACTTTTTTAATTTTAACGCTTTTGTAAATTGCAAGGACGCGGTGAAAGAAATTTTTATAGAGCTGTACTTTCCTTGAATAATCTTTCCGGATGTCTGCATTTCAAAAAAAAGAAGGTGATTTTTTCATGCTATTCTTGTTGTTGAGAAGATCAGAAAAAAAACAAAGAAGATGAAAATGTCTCAAACGATGCAAAGTGTTGAAATAAACAATTTACATGATTACAAGTTATTCATTACGATTACAATGGTAATTTGATTTTCAAATACAGTATGTGATACAGTTTAATGACTTTTATACTATTTATTTTTATTTCTTACCAATAAATAAAAAAACTCTATTTATTAAGTCTCAATTTCTGTTAACAGTCGAAAAAGTAAAGTGGCAATTCATGCGCGTCATATTTAGCGCCAGGTTTAACTACAGAAAATCATCGTAATATACATACTGTGTGTGGCTTAACATTGAAAAATTTGACTCTCTATCCTATAATTAAATTGACATTTTTGAGGTGTAGAGGAGGGGAGAAATTAAGGGGAAACGGTGGCCAAAGGGAAGCAGTGGCATACACAGTAGCGGATCGATAGCCAAGGGTGGAAGAGATGTCCAATGGGAGTTGTGAGCTCGTTGTTATGATGCATGACTCTAAACCAATCATATGACGTAAGTATATTAGTTAGTTCCATGAAGCGGACTGGGAGCATTTTAAAAGAACTTTTACATGCCTGGTAAACAACAAAGCTATCTCTTTCCGAGATGTACGGTAAAATGCTCTATCGCTACTTTCAAGCCTGTGCATATCGCCAAATTTAAGCGTAAAC
Organism: Ruditapes philippinarum; assembly: GCF_026571515.1. Lineage (NCBI taxonomy): Eukaryota > Metazoa > Mollusca > Bivalvia > Venerida > Veneridae > Ruditapes > Ruditapes philippinarum. Next base: position 63,752 of record NW_026856546.1, read on the forward strand.
AAAGGTATCATGTTGTCTTATTATATCTTTATCAAATATCGAAAATAGAAGAATGTTATACCTTATAGACATGATTAATGTTTCCGGGAAACGTAAAGTTGATGAATACTTCTGTGTTTACGAATTTAGCGTTGGCATTCATTATGAAAAATAATGTCATTGCCCGATTCAAAACTAATATGTTTCAAATAGATGCATCGCCTAGAGCGAAATAAACAATTTAATCAGAACCAAAACATAGTATTTAAAAGGAAATTTATTATTCATGCATTTAATCTGCGCGACAGTTCTGTCATGAAGGAGGTAGTGATGTCGCCAAAGAGATATAGCTCTAAAAGTTATGGGTTATATGCTTATTTACAGAAGTATCGATACAAACTCGCAGGCATACGGATTGTTTAAAACAATGTACCAAAAGCGTGTTCTTTCTTGGTAAATGATTTCACATCTGAAATATAAAATTCCATACGGTAAACTAAAGTGAAAGACTTTGCATTTTGTATTTCTTGTAACAGATTCTGAAGTTGTGACATGTTAACTTACATAGAAAATAAAACCATTTCGTTTATAATGTAAGTAAAATATGAGGCATTATAAATTGTTAATCTAAAACAATTATAAACAAACATGGTCTGAATTCTGATATACACTTAAACGTACGGTTCCTTTCATGTCTTTCCTAACTTGTTTTACCAATATCCTATAGATATTTTGCACCCTTTACATATCTTTGAAGACTCCCGTCTTTATACTATAATTATAATAACTCTTCCTCTTGGACATACAGATTGAATGTTGAAATCATATGTATGCCCATGCTTATTAATTACTTCCACGTGTATATAAAATGTCTGTGATCTCAGATCACGTTATTTAAATACATAGTATTTATTCTATAACACGTTTATTTCCAATCAAATATTGACTTCATTTAGTAATAACAGATAATAACCACATAATTGTGGAAAATAAATGAAAACCTTAAACAGACAGAATTACAAATAACAGCAAGAAAGGCCTATGCATATCAAATAAATATATAAAATTAACTATTGAGCTAACTCCATGGTGACATGACTACATCCTTCACGACAGAGTAGCCTTGAAGAACAAATATCATTATTTCGTTTAAAAACTTAGTTTTGGTTCTGATTTAGAGTTTAACTGCATTCTTGACGATCCATCGAGACTTTAAAACATATGCGTTTTTAATCTGGCAATAACAATTCTTTCATGATGAAACAGTTCACTTCAACCTGGAAAACGCCGCCACAGCTATAGTTCAAACATAAATTCATCAATTTAACGTTCCCTAGAAACTTTAATAAAATCTACATGGTATAGCATTCTTCGATTTTCGAAGAGCAATCCACCGTATATCTCCGAAAGAGGTAGCTCTGTTAATTGTTTAACAGGGGTGTTTAAACTTGCTAAAAATATGTTTAAATTGAGATGATTGCTGCAATTGAAAACAAAAGTTACAAAAAAATCTGTGTATTTAAAGTCTGTGTTGATGTTAAGCTAATTATCTTTCATTTCAGCTAGTTACTATCGCCGTTGAGAACAATGTAATGAAATGAAAGTGACACATAACTTCAAGTGCCGATAGGGATGAGGATACGGTCGAGTATCGACAACCATCGATAAGATTTTAATTAAAAGAAGTCCGCTTTTTATCAAAAAACATTTTCATGATATGTACATAAACATTGTTAGATGAAAAGCAAGATAAAGCTTTGCTAAAAAGCGATTTAATTATAAAATACTGGTACATGTAGTATGATAACGTTCTTGTGTTTTGAACCACGCGAGAACATACCATGACATCGTTTCAAATGATAACATGAAAATGGTTGAAAACCAGTTGTGTATACAAAATACAAAAATGTATACTTAAATAAAATAATTAATTCAACGACACAGTTTCGGTTCGAACCCACAGAAACAAACGGCTTTATATAAATTGTTTTCAAGTAGAGCTGTGTAACAAGTACCGGTATTCTTTGCCAAAAGTACCAGACCCAGGCCAATTTGGACAGCCTGAAGTTCGACAACATGCACTATATCTAGTATTTTTATTTTCTATATGATACTCCTCAAACTCATAATCTGCAAATCCGAATAAAGACAAGTAACCAAGTTTAATGTTCATTTTATCCTTCTCTCTCATCCCATTGGTACATGTACGTCGTTGAGAAGGGAAGACTTAGGGTTTGGTCGAATTTTGCTTCTCTGAGGACACCCCTAACCTAATATTCGAGCGTTGTTTTGTACATGGAGAGCAAATCCTAGAGGTAAAATTATCACTTGTTGTCTATTTAGAGTAAAGCCTATGCCGCCTTCCACGATTAAGATGCCGATATACAGACTGAATCAGAGCGGGGTAGCCCTAAAGAGTAGGGGTGGGACGTCCAGGAAGGGTAAAGTATGCTTGATCCCTTAGTAGACAGAGACGCTAGTAATTTGTGGAAATTGCACGGAGATAAATTATCATATAGCACCACTTTTAATCTTTCAAGGCATAACTGGTGACATGTCCAGCCTGTACTCGATAGAGACTACTTTAACGGACCCTCGTTAAACATTTTCATCACATAAATGTCAATCTACAAGAAATCTTAATATCTTAATAGAACATGGTCACTTCTTATAGGGACACTTCATGTTTAATAAGATCAATCAACAGCATATTAATCAAAATTAAATAAAGTTATGGCTCTTGCCTTAGGTGTTTTAATAACTGAGATGAAAATTGACAGCAATCGTACCAGACTGATGAAACTTGATCAAACTTTATAATATTTATCTGACTTTTGGCATTTATATGGCCACAGGGGCCTGACTTTGTGCACATGCTCTTTGTGCAATGTTACACATGATTCAACATTACTAAGTCAATGGCAATTACTCTACAAATTTTGAATAATATACAAGGAAAACCACAGGTGCACAACAACACATGCTGACCAATATTCCTGTCAAGTTATATGACTCTATATGACAAAAATAGTATTACCATGATAACAGCATTTAAAAACCTGATAGGTACGCCCCTCGGGTTATACAAAACAAGCCCCTTTTAATTCACCTAGGTAGAATGATCATTTTTTAATGAACTAGTTGACTAATAAGATAAAAAAAACCTTACATAAAACAATTTCTTACGCATCTAACGTTCAGTGTTGCTCAGGAAGCAATCCAAATCAAATGTCAAACAAATTTCCCAGTCAGAAGCATATTTTTCCCGATTATCCAGAAAACTGAAAAAAAATCCTAAAAAAGCATGGTGTAACATTTGGAAACTCACACTGTCTAGACAAATCGTTCTTACCAGTTAATACTTCTAGCATCTAA